>NC_133951.1:3931139-4171383 GCF_031877795.1 Strix aluco
ATTAAGCAATGAGTGTGAGCTAATCATTTTGGAGTGTGCAGGCAGTCATGGTTCCAGTGAAAGAAGTTCATGGGGCTCACCAGAAATCACCATTATGCTTCAGGTGTGAAATTGCAGGTCCTTCCTGGTGGCACCTCGTGTGCACTGGACACACTAAAAGGCACTGCTGGCTCTGTCTGCTGTGTCTTGTTCCAGGAATGCAACGACATTGTGTCTGCTGCAGCAGGCTGCCTTCCTCCTCCCCGCTCTGTAGACTCGCAGGCTGCCACTTACAGGGACAGGGGTAGAACCATCAGTGGAGGAGAGAAACCCTGCCCTGAGGTAACCTGTTCTCAGGGGTTGTTTCAGTGCATTCTGTGGGGTAGGAGTGCTAGAAGAATCTGGGGTTTATGTTTGAGAGCACTGGTGGTAGGTGCTTGCACTTGATTTGGCTTTGGTTGAGGTGACAGAGTTGGTCTGTGTTGTACAGATTTCTGTCAGTCTTTGGTAGGTGACGTGTGCCAGAATTACCGGGAGGTGGTTCTCATTGCCTTAAATTGCATTCTTTAACACAGGAACATGGTGACACTGCTCAAAAGCCTCTGGATACAGAAAGGATTAGGATCACACCCACAGAGGTGTGGGGTTGTGTGTATAGTGTAGTTTGTGCATTGTCAGCATATCTTTGGCACTGATGAAACGACACGTTGTCCTGGTTTAACCAGGATAGGGTTAAGTTTCCCCAGCAGTGGGGGGGGAGCTCTAGCCGGGTTATTCAGATACCATGCGGATGTCACATCCTGGCAGGTCACATTTTTCCTGGCGCGGGAGCGCGGTGCACTCGTGGTTTTGTACATCGTGCTTCTCACTGCTGTATTTGGTAGCTATTTTGCTCTGTTCATTGCTATCACTATTACTGTTATTGTTATTGTTGTTGTTTGTTGTGTTGGTATTGCACTGTTGTATTAAACCTTTCCTTATTTCAGTCTTGGGGCTTTGTATTTCACTCCCTTTGTGGGGGAGGGGTAGCGGCCACGTGGTCTCAGACCCCGGCAGGGGCTAAACCACCACAACTTTGGCGCTCCAACGTGAGGCTGGAGAAGACTGAAATAAGGACAAAAGGAGAAGTGTGTTAGAGCAATCTGTTAAGTATAATTTTTTCTGGTTTTACTTGTATTGTTTGATAAGAAATGTTTGCAATGCTGGCCAATTTGCTTGCGTGGTGGGGCTGGATTAATCCTCATGTCCACTCTGTGCTCCTAGTACTGGCATTTATTGTCGGTGGAAAATGTGTCAAGGGCTTTATTTTGCTATACTGGTTACTGTCTGCTTATAGTGGGCTTGTTTCGCTGCTTGTGGGGGTGAACCGATACCTGTTTGCTGCCTGGTCTTTTGTTTGGGGTCTCACCCCCTCTATGGGTGAGCCAGGGGAAGAGATTCTCTCGGTTTTTGAGAGTTTCAGCTATCCCTGGAGCACCCAGGCCACTGTGCTTGTGGCTCCTTGCTTTCTGAATGTCTGCCAGATCTTGTTTTGGGCCATGCGGTACTTCTCCAACAATAGCACCACCAGGAAACCTGCCCCGGGGGCAGATAGTTATAAATGGCTAGGTATGTGGGAGAAGATGGGCAAGTACCTGAGTGAGTGGTCACCCCCAACGTTCTGGGATTTTACTCCCAAACAAGTGCAGAGTCCTGATAAACTGGTGGAGTGTTTGGAAAAGGTGTGCTGCCAATCTGACAAACCCCGGGAGATGCAGCTCGCTGCAATGTGCTGGGGGCTTGCCCATGCTTACTGCATCGCCCTTAACACTGATCACTGCCCTCAAGGGGGCGAAAGAGCTGCAGGGTCTGAAAGTGAACCTGCTGGTACAGCAGCTGGGCCAGGGGGACAGGCAACACCAGTACCGGTTGCCTCCACCAGCACAGCAGCTGAGCCGGAGGGACAAGCAGTACCAGTATCAGTTGCCCCAATACGGAAAACCAAATATACCAAAAAATCCCCTCGCAGTGCACAGGGTGATAATGAACCAGGCCCATCACGAGAGCAGGAGGAAGAGCCGGAGGTAATCATCCGATCTCTATCCCTCAGTGAGTTGCGAGATATGTGGAAGGATTTCAGCCGCATTGCAGGTGAGCAAATTTGCACCTGGTTGCTCCGGTGCTGGGATAGTGGAGCTGCTGGTTTGGAATTGGAGGGGAGAGAGGCCAAGCAGGTGGGACCTTTAGCCAAGCAGGCTGGTATTGACAAGGCAATAGGGAAACAGGCTCAAACCCTCAGCCTTTGGAAGTGACTCCTGCTCGCTGTGAGGAAGAGGTACCCCTACAAGGATGATGCTCTATGTTGGTTAGGCAAGTGGACCGACATGGAGAAAGGCATCCAAAACCTCAGGGAAATGGCTGTGTTTGACATGATCTATGGTGATCTGAATGATGAACAGTCACCAATGGATCCAGATCAGGTCCCTTGTACACAGCTGATGTGGCGGAAGTTCCTGCAAAGTGGACCAGAGGGACATTCCAAAGCATTAGCAGCAGCATCCTGGTGGCGAGACACTCAGACAGTGGATGAAGTGACTATGCAACTCCGGCACTATGAGGGAAGTCTCCCTTCCTCCCAACATGCTTTGGTTTCAGCCATAGAGGAACTGTCTCAGAGGCTCCAGAAAGTGGAACAGGACATGTCCTATGTTCCACCTGCACGAGCCAATGTCTCAGCTATTAGAAGCAGGCATTTCCCCACACAAGAGAAGGGCAGTAGAAGGTACACACCATGGGGCACCCTGTGGTTCTTCCTCCACGACAATGGGGTAAACACGAGAAGGTGGCATGGACAGCCCACTTCCGCCCTAGCTGCACGAGTACAGCAACTGAAAGGGAAGACCACCATGAAAGGGGAGTCTTCCAAGAGAGATGCAGCTCCAGTGTCTAGTCAGAAATCCCCCAGACAGAATAGAATGGCCAACAGTATGCTTGACCCTCTTGAGGGGACCAGGAAGTCATTCCTGCAGGAGTCACTCTTAGATCAAGTGAGTGATGGTGAGCAGGATTAGAGGGCCCTGCCTCCAGCCAGGTGGAGGAAAGGGATAATCGGATTTACTGGAAGGTGTGGATCCGATGGCCTGGCACATCAGAACCACAAGAATATAAGGCCTTGGTAGACACTGACGCACAGTGCATCTTGATGTCATCAAGCCACAGTGGGGTTGAATCCATCTGCATCTCCGGAGTGACAGGGGGGTCCCAACAGCTGAGCCTATTAGAAGCTGAAGTAAGCTTAACTGGGAAGGACTGGCATAAGCACCCCATTGTGACTGGCCCAGATGCCCCGTGCATCCTAGGTATAGACTACCTCAGGAGAGGGTACTTTAAAGACCCAAAAGGGTACCGGTGGGCCTTTGGTATAGCTGCCCTGGAGGAGGTTGAGCAATTGTCCACTTTACCTGGCCTCTCAGAGGACCCCTCGGTGGTGGGGTCGCTTAAGCAGCGAGTACCAATTGCTACCAAGACGGTGCACCGGCGACAGTACCGTACTAACCAAGATTCCCTGGTCCCCATCCATCAGCTGATCCGTCGACTAGAAAGCCAGAAGGTGATCAGCAAGACTCACTCACCTTTCAACAGCCCTATATGGCCAGTGAGAAAACCTAATGGCGAATAGAGACTGACCGTGGACTACTGTGGCCTGAATGAAGTTACGCCAGCGATGAGTGCTGCAGTGCCGGACATGCTAGAGCTCCAGTATGAGCTGGAGTCGAAGGCAGCCAAGTGGTACGCCACGATTGACATCGCTAAGGCGTTTTTCTCCATTCCAATAGCACCAGAGTGCAGGCAGCAGTTTGTGTTTACTTGGAGGGGTATCCAGTACACCTGGAATCGATTGCCCCAGGGGTGGAAACACAGCTCCACCATTTGCCATAGACTGGTCCATACTGCACTGGAGAAAGGTGGGGCTCCAGAACACCTGTAGTTTATTGATGATATCATTGTATGGGGGGACACAGCTGAGGAAGTCTTTGAGAAAGGAAAGAAGGTAATTGAAATCCTTCTGAAGGCTGGTTTTGCCATCAAGCGACAGAAAGTTAAGGGGCCTGGAAGGGAGATTCAGTTCCTAGGAATAAAATGGCAAGATGGGCGTCGCCACATCCCAATGGAGGTGATAAACAAGATAACAGCCATGGCCTCACCAACCACTAAAAAGGAGACTCAGTCTTTCCTGGGCGCTGTGGGGTTCTGGAGGATGCACATCCCAAACTACAGCCTGATTGTGAGCCCTCTCTACCACGTAACCCGCAAGAAGAACTATTTTAAATGGGGCCCAGAGCAACAACAAGCCTTTGAACAAATTAAGCAGGAGATTACCCAGGCAGTGGCTCTCGGGCCAGTCCGGACAGGGCAGGAGATTAAGAACGTGCTCTACACCGCAGCCGGGGAGAATGGCCCTTCCTGGAGCCTTTGGCAGAGAGCAGATGGGGAATCCTGAGGCCAACCTCTAGGCTTTTGGAGCCGGGGATACAAAGTCTCTGAAGCTAACTATACCCTGACTGAGAAGGAGATACTGGCAGCGTATGAAGGAATTCGAGCTGCCTCAGAAGTGGTCGGCACTGAGACACAGCTCCTCCTGGCACCTCAACTGCCGGTGCTGGGATGGATGTTCAAAGGAAAGGCTCCCTCCACACATCATGCAACAGATGCCACGTGGAGTAAATGGGTTGCGTTGATAACACAACGGGCTCTAATAGGGAACCGCGACCCCCCAGGATTAGTGGAAATGATCATGAACTGGCCAGAGAGCAAAGATGCTGGGATGTCACCGGAACAAGAGGTGAAATGTGCTGAGGAGGCCCCACCATATAACGAGCTGCCAGAGGAAGAAAAACAATATGCCCTGTTCACTGATGGGTCTTGCCGCATTGTGGGAAAACATCGACAATGGAAGGCCGCAGTGTGGCATCCCACACGAGAAACCACTGAAGCTATTGAGGGACAAGGTGAATCGAGCCAGTTCGCAGAGGTGAAAGCCATCCAATTGGCTTTGGAGATTGCTGAGCGAGAAAAGTGGCCGAGGCTCTATATCTACATTGACTCGTGGGTGATGGCAAGTGCCCTGTGGATGTGGTTGCAGCAATGGAAACAGAACAACTGGCAACGCAAGGGCAGACCCATCTGGGCCGCTGAAGTATGACAGGACATTGCAGCCCAGGTGGAGAACCTCGTTGTGAAGGTGCACCATGTGGACGCCCATATACCCAAGAGTCGAGCCACTGATGAACATCAACATAACCAGCAGGCGGACCAAGCTGCTAAGATCGAGGTGGCTCAGGTGGACTTGGACTGGCAGCGTAAAGGTGAACTGTTCATAGCCCGGTGGGCCCATGAGACCTCGGGCCACCAAGGCAGAGATGCAACATACAGGTGGGCTCAAGATCGAGAGGTGGACCTCACCATTGACACCATCGCAGAGATCATCCATGGATGTGAGACGTGTGCTGCAATCAAACAAGCCAAACGGGTGAAGCCCCAGCAGAATGAAGATCGATGGATGAAATATAAATATGGAGAGGCCTGGCAGATCGACTACATCACACTGCCACAGACCCGCCGAGGCAAGCGCCACGTGCTCACAATGGTGGAAACAACCACTGGGTGGCTCGAAACTTATCCAGTGTCCCACGCCACCGCCCGAAATACCATCCTGGGCCTTGAAGAGCAAGTCCTGTGGCAACACAGCACCCCAGAGAGGATTGAGTCGGACAACGGGACTCACTTCCGAAATAACCTCATAGATGCCTGGGCAGAAGAACACGGCATCGAGTGGGTCTACCACATCCCCTACCATGCACCAGCCTCCGGGAAGATCGAGCGCTACAATGGACTATTAAAAACTACATTGAGAGCAATGGGGAGTGGAACCTTCAAACACTGGGACACACATCTGACAAAGGCCACTTGGTTAGTGAACACAAGAGGATCTGCCAATCGAGCTGGCCCGACTCAGTCAAAACTTCCACGTGTTGTGGATGGGGATAGAGTCCCTATGGTGCGCATGAGGGACCTGCTGGGAAAAATGGTCTGGGTTAGTCCTGCGCCGGGCAAAGGCAAACCCATCCATGGGATTGTTTTTGCTCAAGGACCTGGGTGCACCTGGTGGGTGATGCAGAAGGATGGAGAGGTCCGATGCGTGCCACAAGGGGACTTGATTGTGGGTGAAAACACACTGTGAGTTATACTGTGCTTTTGTTAATTTTTCTTTGTCAATGCTAATTGCTAAGTGGCAGCTGGATGTGACGCACATGGTATAGAATAAAGGGGTGGATTATGTCCTGGTTTAATCAGGATAGGGTTAAGTTTCCCCAGCAGTGGGGGGGGGAGCTCTAGCCGGGTTATTCAGATACCATGCGGACGTCACATCCTGGCAGGTCACATTTTTCCTGGCGCGGGAGCGCAGTGCACTCGTGGTTTTGTACATCGTGCTTCTCACTGCTGTATTTGGTAGCTATTTTGCTCTGTTCATTGCTATCACTATTACTGTTATTGTTATTGTTGTTGTTTGTTGTGTTGGTATTGCACTGTTGTATTAAACCTTTCCTTATTTCAGTCTTGGGGCTTTGTATTTCACTCCCTTTGTGGGGGAGGGGCAGCGACCGCTTGGTCTCAGACCCCGGCAGGGGCTAAACCACCACACACGTCCATGAACTTTGTTTCTTTAAGCTGGTGTCTCTTGTTCCCCCATAAAATGAAGTGCTCTTGTAGAACTTACACTTCTGAAACGAAGAGCTTCACTCCACAGTCAGGACTGAGTATAACTGTTCAGCAGGGATTCTTTATTCGCAGCGCTGGGCAGCACTGGGGATCGCTCCACCACGAGTGCCACACTTACTAACAAAACACTCTGACTAATATACACAAAAAGCACAGATATGCATCAGATTCCCTGGAAAAGGCAGTCTTATGTTAATGGGTTCTCAGCATTCATCTACATAATCTGAGCATGCGTAGTGAAAATAGACTGAGGGTCTTCTCCCCTCCTTGGTGGTCCACATTGTCTTCCTCACACTGTCCACTAGTTGAACTTTAGGTTTCCCATGGAGTGACCTCATCCATCCTTCAGCTCCTTCAGTTCCAAGGGGGTGGTTTAAACCAGCTTCCAGTCGCTTATCTCGACACTGGAGTCTTGTTTTTAGGTCCCTGTTGTCAGGGATGTACTCAGGGAGTTTACCAGACTGTCCAAGGCCTGTCTTATCTCCATTAGGCAAGGAGTTACAGGTTTCAAAACATCTTACAAGTGGGTAATGACTACAGACTAGTTAGGAAGAGTATAAATGAAATTATATACATTGCAGTAAAACACGGGAAAAATATGAGCTAGTAAAACACAAATGATAGTTAAAGTTAAAACTAAATGTCTGACTTTACTAGTCCCTATACATTAGCAAGAACTCGAGGTCTTGTAATTTCAAGTACACTTGTAGCAACTTCCCTTCACTTCCATATATCATAACTACGTAGCATGAAAAACTTTACAAGATCTTCCCCATTCTAGATCTCATTCCTCTCTCTCGGGAGTCCGTTTGTGCCTGGGTGGACAGCAACTGTGTTGTCTGGGGGACCCACAGGGTTTCCCCGCCCTGGTCAGCCCTCGGGAGCCCCACTGTGACATCAGAGCTGCCACTGTGACATCAGCTGCCACTGTGAGGTCAGAGCTGCCACTGTGGCATCAGAGCTGCCACTGTGAGGTCAGAGCTGGCACCCACCAAGCCCCGCGGTGCGCGGGCAGGAGCCCACAGATGCCCTGCGGCTGCTGCCCTGGGCAGGTGACACTGCTGGGGCTGAGGGGACGAGTGGAGCAGGGAGCTGCCTTAGACCAGAGATGGCGAGGACAAAAGCACCCCAGAGAAGATGCCAAGGGGCCTCCAAAGGCTCCTTGGGGAACAAGACAAATCCGCAGCCCACGGGGAAGGCGGCAGGGAGCAGTGGATAAGAAGTGGGCTGCTGCTGCCCGGGGTGCTGGGTCAGGGGGGCAGCAGGGACGCAGCCCAACACGGGCAGTGGGGCACGGAGCAGCATGGGGAAGAGCCAGGGGCCTCTGAAGAAGAACCTGTGGCTTGCGAAGCCCCTTCTGTGGGGGGGGCTGGGCTGAGAGCCTGGCTGGCTCTCCTGGCCAAAAGCCGGCGTGCAGCAGGGGCTGTGGGGACCTGGTGCTGCCACACGGGGAGGTGTGTCTGCATGGGGAGGCCGAGTCCCTGGGGCCTGACACTGGCTCCCTCTGGGCATTGAGGCGCGGTCCCGCCTGGCTGAGGAGGGCAGCTCTGTGGGGAGGAGAGGGGTCGGAGGACCACCAGTGCCCAGGGGAAGCAGTGGGGAGTCCTGGTGGGGGACAGCAGCTTGTGCCCCCTCTGCAAACGGCCATGGAGAGGTGCCTGCCGAGGGGCAGGTGGGTGCCAGGGGCCAGGGAGCATGGAGGGACGGGGTGAGAAATGGGATCTGCTGCCAGTGGGCTTCCCACAGCGGGGGCTGCTGCTGCCAGCCTGCTTCCTCTTCTCCCACTGCAGGCCTATAGAGCAAAAGATGGGGAGGGGAGAGGGGGCGGACCCTGGAAACAGCCCAGGTGTGCTGCCCTCTCTCGATGCAGCGGGGGTGGCCCCCTCACAGGCTTCCCGAGGCCGACCTCTGGCCCAGGCCTCAGCTCACACAGCATGGGGATGCTCGGCAATCAGCATCTCTCTTTTTTTTCTCATAGGAGCCCCTGCACGAAGGTGAAGCGGGTGACATTCTTTTTGCCATCAACTCCCAGCTCAGACACTCAAGAGCCTGCGAATTGCAACAAGGCCATGGAAATTGCAAGTAAGCTCAGCACTGCTGCTTGCTGAGAAGTCCTGGGGGGTGAACTCAGAGAGCCGCGCTGTGCCAGAGCTCTGGCCAAATGTCCCAAGTGGCAGGAGAAGTGGGGGCTGCCCTGCTCTTTGCCCCAGGGAGGGAGTGCGTAGGACTCGGTGCCCGCTTCTCCAAAGGGAGAGCAGGGGGTGTTCCCCAGCCAGCAGCTCGGGGGTCCCACTTGGGCATCGAAGCCGGGCGCTGCTCATGCTGTGGCCGTTCTCAGGGAGAAGCTCGAGCCAAGCCCCTCTGCAGCTTTGCTCCCACACATTTGCCAGAGGCCCAAACTTTGGTGCGGGAGCTGCTGGCAGTGTTGGAACAGTGTGCACATGGAAATCATGTTCCTCCTGGGTGCTGCTCTGTCAGCTCTATCAGCAGCAGGCTTCCAAAACAGAGGCTTTTCAGCCTGAAAATGGAAATCCACCTGTGACGGGGTTTGCTCAAGACTTTGCTCATTGACAGACACAGGACTCCCTCTTTTTCAGGCAAAAGATGGCCTCACAAAGAGGTTCTTGCAAGCCGCCTTCCTGTTGTTCGCAGTGGCTCTTGGTGAGTTTGTGTGAGCGAACATGCTGGGTGCCAGCTTTCTGCTGGCCAGCTTTCCTTCTGGGCCACTATGTGTGGAAACTCCCGTGGCCCAAGTGCTTCCTGGGTATGTCCTTGACTGGGACTTGCTTTTGGACTACCAGTAAGACTGGGAGTCTCCAGCCATGCTGCTGCTCTGGCCACTGGTGCAAATGGCTTGCTCAGTCTGCAAACCTGTGAGAGAAGGGTGTAGGTATTTCCAAACCCAAACTGGGGGCTCCCAGAGAGGCTGTGCAGGGGGACTGGTAGAGAGGTGCCTCTCCTAGCCTGTGCAGCCTGGTCTCGGTGCTCACTGAAGCAGTGAGGGGAAATGGGGAGCAGCTCTGGGGCACTGAGCACGCCTGAAGAGCATGCCTGTGCAGTCCCCTCAAGCCTGGGGGGATGGCTCCTGGTCAGAGGCACGTCCTCTCTCTGCACCCCGCGTTACCCACCTCTCAGCTAACCTGCTGCCCCAGCCCCCAGGGAGGAGACAAGGTGACTGCAGGCATTGCCAGCAACCCCAGGCAAATAACTGTCTCTTGGTGATTTGAATTGCAGCTGGTGGTTACTGCTGGACCTCGTTGCCAGCGTGGAGCAAGTGCGCAACGGGACTGGTGGAGGTCGGTGACTCTGGTGGGACAGGGACCTCCTGCAAGGGAGCGTTGCTGACAGTGGCTGGATAAATCACAGGCTCTTCTGCTCCCACGCAGGATGACCCAAAGAAGCAGAAGCTTTTGCCGTGTCTTCCTAGGGAAGCCTCTCCTGGGAAACCCTGGCAGCTCTGGTAGTGGATACTTTAACAGAGTGTTCCTCCCTTTCAGGAGCTGAGACGCATGTATGCAGCACACCTGGAGACCCTGCGGTAGGAGATGTTTCCTGAGCTGGAATTGGGTCTGTGCAGAAGTCTTGGCTGACCTCGTGCTACCTGCACTCATTTTCCTAACAGCCAGGGCTCTTGTACTTCCCTCCTGCCTTTCCCTTTTGCTCGACCTGGTGAGGAAGGGAAGCACATGCAAAGCTGGGAAAGCAGACGTGTCTCTGCTGCTTGCTGAGCTCAGACACTCCCCAGATGGGCAGCTCTCTGTCAAGAGCGGCTTTTGTCTTCCTGCAGGAATTTGCACACTTTGTTGACAGAGCAAACCCAAAAGAGGCAGCTTCCCCTGGAGAAGATGGCTCGGCTGAGGGCGGAGCTCAACAGTGCAAAGAAGGTGACCCTGCATTTTGGGGAAGGAGGGTTGGTTGGGCAGAACCCCTGAGAAAGCACTCCTTGGGGGGGTTGTTGGGCTCAGACTGCTGACTGCAGCAAGCCAGCCTTTGCCAGGGGCTTGCTGGGTGAGCTTCTGTGCTGCACAGGTCCTTCTCTGGGCCCAGTTTATCTGGGCTGCTTCAGGCAGTGGAGGCATCCGACAGCCTTCCTTTGGCACGCTGGGGCCTCTGGCTGCTCTGGCCAGGCCCCGGAGGCAGTGGTGAGACCCAGGCGTCCTCATGGGGTCACCCATCGCTGGCGGGGCCTGAGCCCATCTCCTGGCTTACCTGCGGAGCATGGAGGGTGGGGATGGGAGGGTGGGGACAGGAGGGTGGGGACCCTCATCAACACTCCTCGGGGCCATAGCCACAGCCACAGATACTGTTCCTCAGTCCTCGTGGCTCACACCAGCAGCAGAGTGTCTCTTGGCTCTGTGGACGAGGCTTGACTTGCACCTCTGACACTGACCCTTTGCTTCTGCAGGCGCTAGTAGCCACGCTGAACTGCCCACTGACATGGTCCTTTCCTGTGTTCATTCACAGCTTTTCCAGGAAGTTCAGGAAGACAACCAGGCAGTGCCTTCGAAAGTCTATATCACAATATATGACTGGGCCCTGAAAAGCTCTGGTAAGGACACTAGAAGCTCTGTCTCCTTGCCCTGTGCTTGTCTGTAGCACTCCCCAAAGGAGGCTGTGCTCCCCAAAATGGGGCAGCTGAAATGCTCCATGGGGTCCCAGAACCAGGCTGTGGCAGAGCAGCTCTCTTGGGCTCCCTCCCAGTCCTGCCCTTGGCCCCTGCGCGGGTGCCTCTGGCGCTGCCCCTGCACATGTTCCTGTGCTGATGGAGGGGCTCTTCCTCTGGCTGCATCCGGAAAGGGAACGGCTGGGTCACCCTTTGCTGCCCACGCAGTGAGCCCACAGCTTTGCTCTGCTGTTATTCCCCCAGCGCCTGCTGCTTCCCAGCACCCTCAGACTTTCTCCTCGTGGCGCCGTGGCAGCAGCAGTCACCAGGCACAGGGATGCTGTCCCTGCCCCGCGCAGCCGAGCACCCCCACGGCCTGGGGATGAGAACAGCACTGACAGATGTGGAGCTGCTTGGCGGCACCAGAAATAGTGTCTGAGCACCAAGTGCTCCTGGTCTGTGGCCTCTTGCAGTCACCTGCTCTCCCTTCCTTACAGGTGCCACCATCGACACGCAGAGAACTTCGGAGACCTACACCTGCAGAGAGAACTGGGGCTGCAGGGTTGTGGGGTTGTTCTTTCCATCCAAACCTCCTGATGCTATTTTGCAGGTACCGTAGCACAACTCATTCATCAGTGCTGGTTTCCTTCCTTCCTGTGAAACTGGGACCGACCTCAGGGCTCTCCCCTCTGCCCCCGGCAGTGCTGCTCCAGCCCACAGTGCTGATCAGGTTCCTGAAACCAAAGCTCACACACAGGGCTGGGCCTGCTAGAGATCAGCGGTTCCCCTCAGGAGGGGAACAGAGATGAACTGAGCGGAACTGCTGCACCTTGCCCACAGGCCTATGTCCCAGCTGAGTGAAAGACTTTCTCCCTGGTGACCCCCTTTCCACACTTGTCCCTAACGGTGCCTTTTCAGGGGTGGGAGGTGGGAGGTGGGGGGTGCCCTGCAGAGCTGCTGGGCAGAGAGGTGTTTCTGTAAGGTCCTGACTGGGTGGTTTCATAACCAGTGTTCTTTTCCATAACACTGAGAGCTCCCTTTGTCAGGCAGGGAAGGTGACCTCCTGCTTCTGTCTGTGTCCTCACAGGTGCCTCATTTCCGAGCTGCAATAGCCTCCCCAGACACACTGGTCCTGTGCTCCAAGCGGCACGAGCAGTTGTGTTGTCCCCAACTCACTCTCACCTCTCACTGCTCTCTCGTTCTGGTTGCAGCCGGATGTGTCCCCAGGGAACTGCTGGCCTTTCCCAGGGCACCAGGGCCAGGTGGTCATCAGGCTTCCAGCACGAGTCTGTCTGACTGCCGTCACTCTGCAGCACATCTACAAAGAGGTGTCTCTGGGAGCGTCGCCAGCGCCCCCAGAGACATCGCTGTCTTCGTAAGTCTCTACTGGGTGCTTCTGGTGGGGGTCTGGCCCTGGGGAAAAACCATGACAGGGACTTGCCTGCTGGCTTTTGTGCACCCTCTGGGGTGTGTGTCCTGCTCTCTGCTGAACACTGCGCTGCCCTGTGGGGATACATCAAGGGCTCCAGAGGTTTCATCCCTCTCAGGACATATTCTGGTCAAAGCACCTCAGGGTTCTTGACCAAAAGGCTCAAGGCGGGGACCACCTCCGCCCTGGCCAGTCACAGACTGCTCCTGGAGCCCGGGAGAGGCTGGGTACCTGACAGGGCTGAGCCAGTGCGCACGTCCCCTCTTTGTGGGGACGAGTCTGAACTGCTCTCCTTGTGCTATGTCCCCAAGGGAGTGGACCCTGATGGAGAGGAGGAAGTGTTGCTCATGACGTTCACCTATGACGTGACAAAACACACCATGCAGACCTTCCCTCTGAAGGTACGCTCCACGCGCGGGGGCAGGATGCCGGGGAGCAAACCAGGCTTGGCTGGGAGTCCATGGCAGGGGGTGTGTGAACGCTTCCTCCCTGGGCACAGGGCCCCGGGCCAGTGCCCAGAGAGACCTGGCGGGGCTGGCAGGGCTGAGTAGCAGGCGGTGGTTCCAGCAAAAGGGGAGCAAGGGCAGTGTCATGCTGTGGGAGCACGAGTCCTGAGAGAGCCCTGGCTGCAGCCACCACCCTCAGCAGGGCCAGCTGCACACACGGCCCCTCCACCAAATGGCGCCTTTGTGCCCTGGAGAAACAGGGACGGCCAGTGGCCAGAGCTGCCGGGCAGCACTGTCGCTGCATCCCGTGGCCCCCTGGCAGCTGGACAAGGCCCTCTCCTTGCAGCAGAGCGTCCCCTTCTCTGCAGTGCTCCCCCCTGCCAGGAGGAAGGCAGGCAGAGCAGGCAGCGGGGCCTGGGGGGCTGCGCACCAGCTGCCCCACGCACAGAGCCCCTCTCTGGCCTCTCTGTCGGTGCAGAGCAAGGGGCAGGGGGAAGGGGGACGCAGCCCCAGCCGGGCCGGCACGCAGAGGAGGCCAGGAGCCTTCCCCCATCCCGTGCCCCGGCCTCCCCAGCAGCCCCGGCACCAGCAGGGTGGCACCGATGGCAGCAGCCACTCCCACCCGCCTTCGGGAGCTGGTTCCTGAGCAGGAGCAGGGCTGGCAGGGAGATACTGACTGCACTGTCGCTCTTAACACCTCCATTTCCTTTTCCCTCTTGTCTTCACAGAACGAGTCATTTCCCAGAGCCTTTTCACATGTCAAAATTCTTGTGAAGAGCAACTGGGGAAACCCAGCATACACCTGCAATTACTGAGTGAGGGTGCACAGGGTGGTGGCAAAACCAGAAAGCCTTGACTGAAATCAGAGAAGAAGGACCGATATAAAAAAGAAAAGTGGGGGGATGTTGATGCAGAAGTCCCGGACACAACTTATACGACCAATGTGATCAAGTTGATGCCACTTTATTAAAGGATACACAGCAATTTATACATTATCACAAGCTTCACGTGCCGCTATCTTATTGCTAATAGGCTAAAGCTACTTGTTCACGCTGCCCTCTATGATTGGTCCCGGTGTGGTGTCCACGCGCTGCTCTCCCACTAGGTAGGCACCCTGCTTTCAACAGTCCAACTTCTTTATCTTTTGCCCAGGAATGTAGTTTCTAAATCTATCTTGGCCTTGCTTATGTCCTTGAACACAGCTGCAGCTTGATGTTACAGTGAGGCCCCTTGGTCTAGATTGCTCACAATATGTCCGTTGTTTTCCAGCCATTCCACAGGGGAAATAAATAAATGATGTGGCAGTTCAGATCAGTGTAGAAGATTGGTCTCCAAAGTGAAGAAGAACCCTTGGAGGCAGGGCAGGAATGCCCGCTGACATGGCCACTGCCCAGCCTGCCGGCGGGGGGTGTGGAGCCACCAACAATGCTTGGGACAGCTCTTGGGGGCTCCCAGGGCCCGGGGGTGGGAGCTCCTCCATGACCTTCCCGATAGTGGGGACAGAGGACCAGATAGAACGGTTTGGTCTGGCACCTTGCCAGCAGCCAGGCTGGCTGTTTGTGGGTTAACCCAGAATTTCCATGCAGCGGGTGTGGGGAGCCCGTCTGACCGGCCTGTCGGAGAGCCCCTTCCGCACCCCAGGAACATCCCCGGTCCAGGCCTTGCTGCTCTCTCCTGGGGGCACACACAGACACAGACTGCGAACTTCTGCCCAACTTGATCAAGTCTTTGAAATAATTACCAGAGAGAGTGGATGCACAGATCGTGCTAGTGCATACGTCTCATTTCCTGCCATAATAAAACTTCCTCAGCATCTCGTTTCTTCTCCTCTTTCCTCCTCCCGGCTCACCCTCAGTGGTACTGACTCAGTCTGCAGAAAATAAACAAACAAACAAATAAATAACTGTAAAAAAAATCACACATAGCACACGAGGGACTTCTTCAGAAACAAATGGCTCTATAGATAAAACAATGGGTTAAATTAGTTTCTAATTAATTCTCAAGCTCTCTGTCCTCTGCTTTGACAGGTGTTAGTTGAAGATCTCTCTGCACTCAAGAAGCTCTAGAGTGGGGTATCCCGGCAGGAGTGCTGGGGGACAGGAGCCAGGTAGACCAAAACCTACTACTTGTTCTTTCTGTGTAGTCAATAAACCTTAAGGAGCATAAAAATTACTCCTCTGATGGCAAAAGCAGAATGGGATGAAGGGGATTGAGATTTTTAGAACTGGTCTTCCATATATCACAACTACATAGCATGAAAAACTTTTTATTGATCACATTTCACAGTTCCTTCAGAGCCTGAAGGAATTTCATTACAGGAATTTTCATACCACTAAACTGGCAAAAATGTATACAAGCCTTTTTATCCCTTTCTATCCCTTCACACTTGTTCCATTAAACTATTTTCCACTCAATCTCTCACAATCTCTCTAAGCAGAAAAGTGCCACACATTTGTCATAAACTGGTTAGGATATGACAAAGTTTCAAATACATCAGTATTCAAAAAATTATCAACTTTAAAATGAAAAAAAAAAAAACCCAAGGAAAAAAGGGTGGTGGGGGAAAGATTCTTTTCTACATTGACTGCTAGCTTCTTAAGCTGCCAGTATTTAACATTAACGTCTCTGGATTTCAAGGCCATGAGTGCAAAAGTTCTGCTATTTGTGGATATCAGTGAGACATTATCTGCCTTTCAGCAGCTCAGGTGCTCCACCTACGCTTCTTCATGGATTTGGTTTTATTTTATTTTTTTAAATGTTTAAAAGGTTAGAATCTGCTCCTTCAAGGTATAATGGCAAAAGAGCCCATTTTAAGTGAAATTAAGTTACACTTCTCTTGATTTAAATGCAAAAAGTTACCTCCACTGGTACATTCATCCACAAGAACGTTAGTACCTCCAACTTCATAGACACCCATAATTTATTTTTGTAAACAACAAATTACTAAACATAGTCCAATGCTCTGTGAAAGAGAAGAAGAATGCACACAATCAGCGTTTTCCATTTTGACTAGAAAATTAAAATCTCTAACAGCAGATAAGCCTGAACTCAAAATCAATCATACCTAAATGAGGTGTGGGTAATGATATGCCACACACCTGGACTTGACTCTTGACAGCAATGATGCACTGAGGAAAATTGTAGGTTTTTATGCAGAGGCTTAACTAGAGTTTTGGCAACTTCATTTGGGACTTAAAAAGTACTTGCAGTACAGTACCATGGGCAGTAAAGAACACTGGTCTTGCAGGTTGGTTCCAGTGCCACAGCAAACAAAATGAGGCTGCTACGTTTGAGAAACATGGATGGAAATCTCACCCACCATCCTGTAGTGACGCTGTGCCATTTCTTCGCTTTTTGTCACTCTCCTCGGGCTTGGTAAAGCTTTTGCAGAGTCTGAAGCAAGGGCCCGTAGCTTTTTCCTGTTTGCAACAGCAGATGTCTGGGTTTTCACAGGTTGGTGTGTCGTGGGGCACCACTTGCACCCTGGATTCACCTTCACAAATGTATCCTTGTTTGAGAAAAGAAGAGGAAAATTACCAGTCATGCCATTATACTATACACAGGGCAATAGAGTGCACTGCTTGTGAGAGGATTTAATACCGTAAATAATCCTTAAATATCTCATTTTTTAATGGTGTAATCACATGTTTAGAGTCTGACTGCCAACACAGTCTAACAAGAATAAATATTAAGGTAGGTAGAGCTGTATTTAAAAAAGTGGGGTTTCTCTTTCCTCTCTGGAGGGTTTATCACCCAGAGCAGGCTGACGTTCTGATCCTGCAAACTGCTCCCCAGTGCTTGTACGTTCACTGGGAAACAAAGATAGTTATTTGAATTCTTCTGCATGTACAATCTTTGTTTACTTTCTAGTTTGAATGAAATGAAAACATACATCTGGTGGTAAATGCACCATGATGCTCTTTACCTTGCACTCATTTTTCTCTGATAGATCCATATCTTAGAATAGTTGAGTACGTTCTTTCTTGAACCAGGCACTGAAAACAAACCACTACCATATCACCTCATTTTCAGTAACTTCTGATACATCACCTCGGTGTTCCTTCCCAAATACACCGTGCTGCGTGGCTGCGTGGCCGTGTAAAATAAACTGGGACCATTTAACACTTCCTTTGGCCTGGAGCGTACAGCATACATCTCAGCTGTTTGCTGTATTCTTGGTGTGAGGCAGCAAAACAAACAAAGCCAGGCTACACATAGAGGAGTGGGGGAAGACGTCTGGATCCTACAGTTTGGGGAGCAGGGGGAAGGTTGGGAACCTATTTTATTCTCAAAAATGCAACAATGATGTTTTCCAGATACAGTGCTGTCTAGATCAAACGAAAATTTTGAATGTTAACAGCAATAAAAAGAGCAGATTTTGGTATTTTAAATGTGTTGCTACCCAAGGTGGGGAATGGCCGAATCAGAGGAACATACCACACCTTCCAGCTGCAGATGTTTGCTTAACAACTGATGGGGCTACAGCACTGGCTGCTGTGGGAGGCTGCCCAGTAAGGACCAGTGCCAACCACAAGGAGGGGGAACCCAGTATCTTCCCAATCACTCGGTAGCTCTCGATGGCAGTAAATGACCAGATGAGCTGTTTTACCCCGCAGTGCACCTGCAGGAAGTTTCTTCCGTGATTGCACGTGTTCCACCCACCCAACTGTCACCAGTCCCCCTTACAGCACAGAGAAACACCTCTGCTTCAGGCATGTGCCTGCACAGAAACACACACAGAGGGAAAAAAATCCCTCGGGTATCACATACAGAAACACCACAGAAAACCTTGTCCTCTGACAGAGTCACTGCAGCTCCGTGAGCAGCGTGTCTTGTGGCAGGATTACCATCACATGGGCACCACTTGCTTTCAATTCCATCTTAATCCATCAGGTGGCACTTGGTACCTCTAGACTGTATCAAGGATGGAAATGATTCATTTGACAGGAAGCACAGCACCGTGTGAACCCACTGTGTGAAGTCCTATATTTCTAGAAATGGCTATAAATAATAAAAATCTGCAGGTGTTGTCTGAAAAGCAGATTTGTCACCCAGGGTGCAATAGGTCTATAATCACACACTCGGGAGAGACATTGCTTATTTATTTTAGGGTTGCGCAAACCTAGGTGCTCGGTGGTGTCCCACATATCAAGCACACCAACGGGACATTTCATGCTATATTTATGCACAAAATTTGCAGAGTTAGTAATTTTCCAAGTCCATCCTCTCTACAATGATTTGTTAGTAATTTACATACAAATACTGCTGACACGATACTCTACTACTACACGTGCTCAAGGGAAGGGTCTTCACCTGGGCAAGGATCTTCTTGACCTATAGGTGTGAATTTTAGCACCATAATGGGGATAGTTCAGCTAAGGATACATGGACCTTGAGTCTGCTTGCCCAGTTGGCAATGTACCCTCTTCAAGGTCTAATTGCTCCGGGATGTCCTCGCTCAGAGAAGGCTATCGACTTGTTCTGCTGATTAGGGATGCCTTTGGCTTTAACATGCACAAATAACGTCTTTCTTGACCTAAGTATAATATTGCTGCATTGTTCTAAAAGTTTAACCTTCCACACAGTGACCCACAGACACGCTGTATTTTCTGAACAGGGTGTATGTATTAAATCTGCAAACTAAGGACTGTGACACCTCTTACCTTGCCCCTTTTCTCTTTCCCTCAGTTTGGTGTGGGAGCTCATTTCATCAGTACACCACAAAAACAGCCTCAGAGAGGGAAAGAAGGGGAGGGGATAAGGGAAGAGCTGGAAAGGAAATACACAGAGAAGCAGCTTTGCCTTCCCCTGTTAAAGCCACAGCCCACTCACAAATCATGTTTCCAGCCTGCAGAGTGAAAAGCACAGAGCCACCAGCAATGAAGTACGTAAGCTCTTCCCATCAGCATCGCTGCTTTGAGGAATTGAACTGTTCTGCGGAGTAATTTGACAAGCCGATACCTACCCATCACACGAGAACCAGAACACGTGTCATGTGCGAGGTGAGGCAGCAACAACCTTTAATCTGACCCTGTCTGTGCATTTTAACAGTGGAACCGTCCTGACTCTTCCACCCAAAGAAAGTGACTGTAGAAATTAATGCAGCAGGACAGAGAAACAGTGGGATTGACCCAGGCATCATGAAAACAAGGAGCCTGGAACAGAATTCACCAAGGAGACAGGAACTGCTAGACAGCAGCTAGACTGCTACTGAAAAAACATTATTCCAGACAAAATGTGCAGAAGCCCAAAGGTCAGTGTCAACAGTGAGTACGAACTAGCACTGCACACTCAGTCACCAGCTCTGCCCTGAACGACTCCAGGGCAGTGATAAACAAGCACACGGAATCAAATGCAGCCTGACCTACAAACTAAAGATTGCTCATCAGTGTCACCGCACGGGCAGAGCGGGTACTGGGGAAGAACATTTGTGTGACTGCCCCTCGATTTACTGCCGCAGGGTCAGGATACACCGGCTGGAAGGGGAAAGGACATGAACTTCGCTTTGCTTAGACAGGCCAGCAAAACCGGCCCAGCAGTTCAGCCACTTTTAGAAGCCTTTTCAGCATCCATTTCCAACTGTCAACCTTCATTTCTCAGGAAAAAAAAGGGATTTTGAGAGAGACCTTACAAAATTATCCCTCGCACAGTAACCTGATTAGGAACATTCAGAGAAAGCCACGCTCCCCCTGCCCCCATTTAGGCTGGATACGCACCCTCATCCCAGCATAGAGCCTCAGCCGGCGGCAGCCCGCAGCCAGCCAGGCCGCTGGGAGGGTGCCGGGACACCCCAGTGCGGAGCTCAGCACAGAGCCGCCCCCAGAACCGCCCCAAAACCAGGGGCTGCGATCCCCAGGGCTGAGCCCCAGAGCCTCCAGCCACGCCCGCTCCCTGCCTGCCCCTGGCAGAGGCTGGGCAGCTCTGGAGAGGAGCTTTCCCCGGTGGGGGGCAGGTTGCCTCCAGGGCCCTGCCAGGCCCCTCGCAGGGCTGCGTGGGAAAAGCCCCTCAGGCTTTTTAAAAATTTTTAAAATTTTTAAAAATTTAAACCTTTGCTGGGCCAATTTTTGTCTTGATAAGTCAGTTCAAGTGTCTGATCATGTCACTCTGTGGTCAGAAATATTGGCCCAAGGGAAGAATTGTGAGGAGAGAGGAGGAGGAGCTGGCTTCTTTCAATATCCCCGAGGTAAATCCTGTACCTTATACAGATCAGATCCTTCTCGCTTACTTAAACTGTATTTTCATAGAGTAGTTCTGTGGCAATTAAACCGGTCTAACCCAGGCTGAGGTGATTTTTCTCCTTTCGCTCAGAGTCTGTGCTGACTTGGTGCTGAGCTAGATCTGTTTCCTGACTGTTGGAATATGTGCAGGCTCCTGAACGCTGCTGGGGGTGCAGGGGAGAAGCAGAGCCACAGCCGCAGCTGTGGAGTGGAGAGGTGGGATGACAGACAGCAGTCTGGATTTAGATTGATTTACAGTGTACCCAAAAACTTGCATCCTTTTCCAGTGTATCAATTGATTTAAGAAAGCTTATAATCTCTCTCTCTGGTTTCTCTGCTTTTCTTCTCCTCCTGCAATTCTGTGCATTGTGATGTGTACAGCTGGGTGTGCATGTCTGCCTGTCGTAGCTGTTCACAGGCACCTGTAACGTAGGTGAATGCGAATCCCAGTGAAGTACTGAGAGTCTCTATATTGGTGAGACAGCTTGGAGGTTTTCTGATGGGGAGAATGCGACTATTCACTTTATAGGATCAGCTCTTACCCATAGAGGGATGCACATTAATATTACCACAGGCAAATATTTTCATGACGCCTGTGTCACTGGCTGAACTCTGTATCTTAGGGGTATGGGGAAGATGATACGCTCAGATCTGGGCTTTAACACCCATCCCATCTATCAGCTGACCTTCAGGCACTGTTGGCTGTCTGTGGTTGTTTGGAGATAGTTCTTTTACTAAGTGGGGTGTCTCTGAGGGGCTGATATTTATGAGGAAGTGTGTTGCTGGAGTCATACAACAATGCCAACAATAAGCAATGTGCCTGCATGAGTGGAAAGTGTGATACTTTAGTCTGTCGTTTTCTTACCTTGTAGCTTTTTCTCAGATGAATTATGTGTTGCAAGCCATTAAAAAGAAAAACTTTGTCCAGAGGGATTTTTATTGTGTTTTATTTGGCAAAGTGCTTCATGACTCTTGTTAGAATGTTAGGATATTAAAATGTAATGATTAAAGGAGAGTGAAACTTTAAACAGATTTTTGAAGGCAGTTCTGAGGAACTTTTTGTATATGCATGAGAAGTTATGTACCAACTACTGTACCTGAACCTTTCTGCATCAACATACAAAATCTACTGAAAGGTGAAACTGCTACAGAGAAAATATTGGTGTGATATTCAAATATTATCCCCAGAACAGAGAAAAATTTATCAAAATTATTTTCTTCAAACTTTGGATTTTTCTTACAAATGTGGAGGACCTGATCTGTGTAATGTGCCATATCTCACTAGAGAGAGATTTTTGTCAGCAATAAGTTGTATATATGCATGTAGGCCCTGAAGAATATCAGCTAACAATAACATGAAATTCAATACTGGAAAGCTGCATTTTGTAGTAAATGTTCTCAAGATTTACTGATCTATCACAATATGTGGGCAGGTATATGGTAAGAGAAAACAGTGAACAGTAGAAGGTGGGGCTGCTGAAGACAGATTTCAGATGGATGGATTTAAACAAATAGTGGTTGAAGGGTTTTTTTTCAGTTGTTTGGGGTTTTGTTTTTTTCCTTTATCTTTGAATCTCATCAGTTTACTTAAGGGACATAATTCTACAGAATATTGGTATTGGTAACCTAACAAGCTACTCAGAAATGTGAATGCATAAACCATTCATATTTTAAGCTGGTTCAGGTTGTTGCTGCTGAAGCACTAAGCTTGCCTTGGCGGGTGTGACTCTGGCACTGTGGTGTTGCTCTGTGTCTTTCTCGGCTGGCTTGCTGCTGATGGCTCTTGGCTCCTCCTGTGGCCAGTTGTAGTGGGCTCCTGGCTTCCCTGCAGTCACCTGGTAGGATTTCAACTGGCCACTGTACACTGAGCCAGCAAAACAGTACCTCTGCTCTGCTGCTTTCCCAGGGAAGTCTGGAATGCTTGTGCCCCTTAGTGGAAAGTGAGTTACAGTTCATCACTGGGACACCACCACCGAAACACCAGACATAAACTTGCACTGACTTGTAGGGCAGGTGCAATATCATCAGGAGGTGGATGGGTTTCACTTCAAATTGAAGCTAAGGTTAATTATGGTTTTATAACACCATACTAATTATATATACCAATAATAATTATAATTACCAGCTTCTAAAACAGGTTAGTTAATGGGAAGTAACTGCAGGCTTGCTGAAGCAGCACTAATGTGGCTGCTCTCAATGAAGTGTGTCTCTGATCAGCTCATTCTCTCTCTGCGGGCTGAAAAATAGCCCCAGGATATGAGTGCTTAGTCTACAATCATGTTGATTTTGCTTTAGGTTTGTCTTTAGCTGTTGGAGATTAATGAATCAAAATCGTGTTTGAATTTACAACCACTTGTAATCACTTGGCAGTGTTATTTCTAGCTGTTCTCTCCTTGGCTCACTTGAGCCCATCAGCTGAAGGACTCTGCTCTTCTGCCCTGTGGGAGTGGGGTACAGCCTTCAACATCTAGGAACTAGTGAGATGATAGCAGGGGGTGTTGAGGTCTTTTTTGCTTTTCCACTGTGTAAACACTATGCTGTGCATTTGTTGCAACCATGTCCAAATCCACCACTAGCCTTTCCTCTTCCCTCATTTTTGCCCATGTCACAATCTTCTCTGACCTCAGAAGAGGAGCCTCCTTTGATTCCACCAGCAGCCATCAGACACAGCGACAGTATGTTGGGGATAGTCACTGATGTGGAAGTGCAGACAGGGCCTTAGATGCTTGATAGCGCAGCGCAAGCAAAGGGTCTGCTTAGCAAGGTCTGTGCGTGCTGGTGTTTGGATAAGCAGCTGGTGTATGGATCGCAGGTTTCTTCAATTTCTTGGGGTTTCACTCAAAGGGGAAAGCTAAGGTGGTGAGTTTGAGTGTCCCTCTGAAGTGTTCATCTCCTATAGACAGCCTAGATATTTTGGTTCTGTAAAGATTTGATTTGAAGTCTGGTCCCTCCAGAGGTATTACACACATAAATTTCTTTGCCACTGCAGGTTACCATTAAGGTGTTTCCTTTTGGGGAAGGAAGTTGAGTGGGAAGTGCACTTGTTCTAGAGAAACAATCTTAAATTCGAAGAACAGTGATCTCTGCTAGCTAACACCTGAAGAAAGAAAAAACCTTTTGTGGTAGGTGTTGGTTCAGAAGTCTGTAGGGTCAGAAATAGCTGCCAGGAAGGTATTGCCCAAATTCAATGGGATATGCCTCCTGTAGTTCTTCTTTTTTTCTTTACAATACTACCTTCATTTTATAGGTAATATTTATTTTATAGGAAGTGCTGAAGAGGTGTAACTTGTTAAACATGCTCTTCTCTGATCTGAAAGGAAGTTTCTACAGATGAATATGTTGTATCTTTGCTTATGAATAGCTTTAAATAGAGATCAGAAACACTTATTTTTCTCTTGATAGAGGAGGAGAATTAACCTGTCTAATCTTTGCATTGTTCTTCAGTTTTATTTTGGGTGGGGGTGGGGACCCAACTCCTTGGACAGATGATGTTGTGTAGCACTGGTATTTGTTCTAGTTCCATTATGGCTCAAGCATGGCTGTGAGACTGGTTTTGGGCATTAAAGCCTGATCCTAATACCCCCGATGCACTATCTCTTATCATGCTGAGGAGTCTTTGTCATTAATTCATTTATTTCGTGCAGAGATAACATCTAGTTTGGATTGCTTGAAGGGAAGCTCTAAACGGAGGAATGGACACCAATAATTACTGAAACACCTCAATTCTGTGTGAGAACTGGGAGAAATGTTCATACCCATTAGCTTTGCAGTAAAACCTTGCTGAATTTTTTTCTTGCCTTTTTACACGATAGCATGATGTTCTGCTTCATGTGGAAACTTAACATCTGTCAAAAAATAGTCAGTTTGAATTGTAAACTTGAGCCCACAGCAGGGAACTCTCAGCTGGCCAGCTTTATCTAGCTGGTCTCCTGTGCTTGAGGAGGCAGAGGCTCACCCCTTTAGCTGGCAGGGCTCTAGGGAGGGTGTGTAGGTGTGCTTGTTTTTAACCCGTTCGTGATAGGGCCCATTGTTTGAAGGGAAAAAAAAATAACATAAAACAAATAATAAATAATTCTGCTCTAACGTAAAACACAAGTAAATTATATTGAGCCTTTTAAAAATTGCTCCTTTGATGGCAGTGTGGCCAGGCAGTGCATCCAGACATGGGTAAGCGTTGTCTGGGTGGAGCGTTGCTCTTGTGGAGACCCGCTGTCTGCTGGAGCTGACCAAGGACAAGGCTGTTGGTTCTGCTGCTGTTTGTTCTCAGTCACTCTTTTCCCATAGTCTGTGTGTTCCCATAGTCCTTACACTGAAATGGGGAGGGAGAAACTGAAAGATAAAGACACTCTCCTGATGTTCTCTGTATGCTTGCTTCCATTCTGGGCTTCCCATCTGGTCTTTGTGTATTTGTGCTGTTCTTCCTGGGTAATTATGAAGGGGCAACTCACAGGGGTTACATGAACCGTATTACAGAATGATGAAGGGGATAAGAGCTTTGAAAGTCATAGTGTGACCTAAACACTGTTTTGGCTTTTCCACTGTATTTATACCTTCAAATTTAGAGGAAAAAAAAATAATAAAAATTAACTAAAGCCTACCACCATATTCTTCTGAAGCAAAAATGTAATTCGGAGTAGTTAGAGAGGAGCTGAAAAAGAAGAGTACAGTCATACCCAGGTCTCATCTTCTTTTAGAGAGCTTTGTGGTTTTGGCACCTGTACCCAGCCTGGGGCATTGTTCATGGGGCTTCTTTGTTATAGTTGATAAAGTAAACCATAAATAATTGTTCTTTTTCTGTTTGAACAGTTGCCCAGTCAGGGAATTGGCACGTGCAAGGTGAGCAAGGAAGTAATGCTGACTTTCTCATAAATAAATCTTTTTTGTAAAAAAAAAATAACTGAAAAAGAAGAGAAAATGAAGCATAGGACAAGTAATGGGCTGAAATATTTGGAAAAGATGAGGACTATTACAGAACAAAGTTATTACAATTCTGTAGTTTATGTGAGTATCCTTTAAGACTTCTCGCATATCAGTGTTTGTACGTGTGGTTATGCAGAGTCAGTCATTTTTGCCTTGATGACTGGCAGACAAATGTATGGGGCAGAATCAACATCCCATACCAATTTGAAAGTGCTTCCAACGATGTTAAAATTGTTCTAATACATCTATTATGTATTCTTTCAGCTACAGGTAAAACTTGAGCGAGAGAATAGAAAGAAAGAGCGAGAGAGGAACAGAAATGAACAGTGGGAAAGATGAGCGTGGTGTTCACGCAACTGCTTGTAAATAAGGCAGTTCAGGGTCTGCCTTCAGGAATATACTGCCTGGGATGGGTGTTCCAGGGTGTGGGGAAACACTGACAGGTTTTGAGCGGCTGAATACAGGGTTCATTCTCAGGTACATCAAGTCTACTAAAATACAAAAGTTTTCCAGGTGGTATAAATGTAATTTACTCCTTTTTTTTTTTTTTTTAAGTTTTCTTTATGCTGTGAGAAAAGAAGAAAATGACAATTGTGCAAATAAGCCCACAGTCTGTGCGAGCTCACAATTCTTACTGTATATCTAGCAGTCACATTTATGTCTTTATTGTACTTTCACCCACCTGGTTCTTCAATAATGTATTTTCGGTCTTTTTCTATTAATAAATTTCATTTTAGTCTGAAAGATCTTCCTTCTTTTGCTTGCTGTCTGCAGCAATGTAATGAAAGGGAGGTGTCTAAGCAACTTTCATTATTACCTATTTATTGCAGTGGAGATTGGCCAAAGCACTGTTAACCATTCATCTTCCATTTGAGAAATGAAACAGGAAGTGTCTTTCTTTAGTAGATGCCACAATGCTTTGTAGAAGGAGGAGTATGCTTAGCAACTCTATTCCAAATAAGTACTCAGCCATCTTTCCCATAAAGGTATTCCTCCCCAGTGTGTCCCGTCCTCCCAATCTGACTGTATCTAATGGAGATGTGTAAAGAGGAGCTGGTGTTGTCCCCCCACTTCCTTAAATAAAGCATAGAGATGCCTGTTCAGAGGGGTGTCCAGCTTGAGCCGTTGTTAACGTCTTTGGAAGTCATGTAAAATAAGTGCAGTGTGGTGGTAGTGTGTTGTTGGAATAGTTTTAATGACAAGGAGCTAATGGGAAATCCACACTAATTAGGGACTTGTACTTTCTTACTGGTTTATATTACAGGCAGAAATAAAGAGATCATGTAACAAGAGAGTTCTGTACATTTAAAGAGGTGAACACTTGTCTGAGTGAGAATGTGACTCTAAGCAGTAGATATATGAAGATGGTGATGGTTATGAACCCTCTGGGGAGAAGTGGACAAGAACATGAAGTTCTGGGTCTAAAAGAAAGTCATGCAGAAGTCAGAAGGGAAGATGCTCAGCCTGTGGTTACTGTAGAAACATTTTTTTGGCCTGATGAAAGAGGCCAGACACCACAGATCATTGTGCTGGTGGGTGGTGCAGGGATTGGAAAGATAGTGACAGCAAGAAAGATCATGCTAGACAGGGCAAGAGAAGCCAGTAATGCACAATTTGACTATGCTTTCTACATAAACTGTAGTGAAATCAACCTTTCCCAGCAGGCAGATACGTTGAGTATGGTGGATCTGATCTCAGCTTTCTGTCCTTGTGGAAAGACACCACCTGAAGCAATCCTGGCTACTCCTGAAAAACTTCTGTTCATCATCGATGGCTTTGATGAGATGAGATTTTCCTTGAATCAGCCAAATAATAAACTGTGTTCTGACTGTGGGAAAAGGAAGCCAGTGGAAATAATTCTGAGCAGTTTATTTCAGAAAACTCTTCTCTCTCAGTCCTCCTTGCTCATCGTTACAAGACCAACAGCTCTTCAAAGCCTGGGGAAGTGTTTAAAGGGAGAGCATTATGCAGAAATAATGGGCTTTTCAGATGCTGAGAAGGAGGCATATTTCTTCAGGGATGAAGAGAAAGCAATAAAAGCCATTACCTTTGCAAAAGAAATGACACTCTCTTTGCCATGTGCCTTGTACCGATCATGTGTTGGACCATCTGCACTGTCCTTGAACAAGCACTTAATGAAGGGGAAGATCTTGTCCAGACTTCTAGAACCACAGAGCTGTACGTGCTGTACCTTTCCAGTTTACTCAAGTGTGGGAGTGACAGTCTGAAGCAGGATATGAAGAGGCTGAGCAGACTTTGCTGCATGGCTGCTGATGGAATCTGGAAGTGGAAGATCTTGTTTCATGAAAAGCTGATTGAGGTGTATGGTTTAAATCACCCAGTCCTCCTCTCCCTTTTTCTGCATGACAGTGCTCTAAGAAACTGTATGAAGTGTGTGAGTGTCTGCAACTTCCTTCACCTGAGCTTTCAAGAGTTTTTTGGAGCATTGTTCTATGCTCTGGAGGACAATGAGGAAACAGAAGAATTGGAGATGTTAGGGAAGGATATAAAGAAAGTGTTAGAAAAGTATAATGGGTATTATACAAACTGGCTATTAGTGGTACAATTCCTCTTTGGCTTGTTAAATGAGGAAGCAAGAGAATACCTGATAGAAATAATTTGGTGTACAATCTCACCTAGAGTTAAGAAAGACTTGTTGAAGTTGATTCAAATATGCCAAGGAACAACTTTATGTTCTGGTGGAGTGATTCACAACTTGAATGTATTTCACTGTTTTGAGATTCAAGAAGAAGCGTTTGTGAGCAATGTATTGGACTGTTTCACTGGGATAGTTCTGAAAGAGTGCATCCTGAGCTTATATAATCAAATGGTTCTTTCATTTTGTGTCAGACAGTGAACTGAACTGGACTCCTTTCATCTTGAAGGGTGCTCACTTGCGCTGGAAGACCATGAAAACAAGTTTGTTCCAGGACCTCCAGATAGGTCACATCAGTAAATATTTCTGACAACTACAGGGGTGGTTTCTTGATTACATAAATTAGTGTTCTCCCCTGTGTTAAAAACCAAAAATGCTTGGAACTCTTTCCATTATAAAAATCTCTGTGAAGCTAATGCTGTGGTGAAGAGAATCTTCCTGCTCTCATATTAACAAAATTCCCCTGACCCCATCCCTAACCATGTTATTTATTTGCTGATTGACTAAGCCTTTTGTGGAGACCATGCATAGAAGCAGGACCTGCTGTGTGAGCAGTTGCATAAAGGACAGCGAGAGTAGTGGATTCAGATGTTCATTTTCTCTTCAAAGCCTTTGCTCCTAGGTGAAGGCAAATATCAGTGTGCAGTAATGTTTTTCTTCAGGAAATACAAGCATCTCTTTCCCCTGTTCTACTTTTATAGAGACCCATTCTTCTCTGCAGAAAAGGTTTTTAAAGGTATTTTCATTTGCCTGTCCTTAAAATACAAACCAGTTTGGTTCATGCTGTGGAGGGCTTGTTAGGGCTTGGATAAAATGGGACTGTAACAGTGCAGTTTTCCTCTGTGTCATTCTCATCTGTGGGGTGCAACCTTCTCATTGTGGAAAGGCTTTCTTGTGATACTAGATCACTGTCAAAGCACAGTCCTCTACTCTTTGAAAGGAGAGAGGTCTATGACTATGAGCTGTCATCCCAGGAGGAGTGGGGATAGAAATTCTCTTTGAAAATTACACCTTTGTTCAGAATTGTCCAAAGGTGGAACTTGGACTGAGACAGAGCTGAGAAAAGGCAGGTAGTGTGCCATGTATTCGAGGAAGGAACAGTAGTTATTTGGTGTGTGCTATTTCATCACTGTGTTAAAATAACAGGGTTTTTTTTGTTTTTTAAAGGAGAGTTAATATTGAGGCCAGTTCCAGAGGAAGTCTCACACCTTCCTAGACTTGCACAACCCGATGTACACAGTGTCAATGGGATACTGAAGACAAATGCTGAGAAGTTTTTCAACTTTGGTTTTCCAACATCTTACATATGAGGAAAGGCTGAGAGACCTGGGACTGTGCAATCTGGAGAAGGCTTAGGGGGATCTCATCGGTGTACATAAATACCTCAAGGGAGGGTGCAAAGAGGACAGAGCTAGGTTCCTTTCAGTGGTGCCCAGTGACAGGACCAGAGATAATGAGCGCAAGCTGAAAGACAGGAAGTTACCTCTGAACATCAGAAAAACCTTTTTCACTGTGAGAGTGACGAAGCACTGGCACAGGTTGCCCAGGGAGGTTGTGGAGTCTCCATCCTTGGTGATGTTCAAAAGCTGCTGCACATGGTCCTGGGCAACATGCTTGAGGTGGTCTGAGCAGAGGGATTGGAGCAGGTGACCTCCAGAGGTCCCTTCCAACTTCAACCATGCTATGATTCTATGATTTATGATCTTTCGGAGACACAGTGTCTCTCCACCAACACCTGCTTCTAGCTGAAATGTTTCCTTTTGCAGCAGATTTGTGATAATGCCCAAGGATGTTCTCAGCCCTTCCACCACAAAGGTGTAGTTACTCTGCTCTTTGAGGATCAGTTTGACTGATTGTGTGAGGTTGCATTCAATTAAGACTATTTACTGTTGCTAGTCTTCCAGATTCCTTTCCAGTTAGGGTGATAAGTGTCTGTTAAACTGATGCAGCTTTAGTTCTGATATTCCACTGGAATAGGGTGCTTCTGAGACCTTGCATTCTGACTAGAAAGATTTGTGTTGCAAAGCATAGCTAAAGCAAATGGATTTATGAAACAAATGATCTGTTCTAAAGATGCCCTTTGAAGTCTTTTGAAGGCCTTTCCTTCTAAACTCAGCTCAGGCTATCTTGCACTGAGTTTGCAGTGCAGATCTATAGCCAGTTCAGCCCATAGTCAGTGGAGCCCAAGACCAAGAAGTCTCTTGCCTTTTCTTCCTGCTGGTTGTTCTCCAAGGGTGATCTCAATCCTTCCAGCACATAGGCTCCAGCTCTGTTCCTTTCATCCAGGTTCCAGCTACTAGACACAAATTGATGGTTTGTGTGAGAACCTAAATGTATTCAATGGATGTTTTCTTGCTGCTTTTCAAAGTTTTTTCAGTAAAAAGTGTCTTCTAAATTGGAGAAGCTGCTGTAATTTGGGACCTGGCATTGGCACTGCTCCACTGGAAGAGTGCTTCAGAGGGGAGATTTTCTTAAGAAGCAAACTTTTGTGCAACTAAAGTGCTCATATAAATAACCAAGTTCAGAAAGAAAGCTCTGTGCATAAGATTTCCAAGGCTTTTTACCCTGAGGCTGTTTGACATAAAGGCTGCCTGGTCAGAGCTACAGATTGACTCCTGCCACTGAGGTTTTTAAGTCAGTCTTAATCAGGTTGGAGACTTTTTTGTCTTGTGGGCTTCTCACATATCCTCATTCTGAACAGGAACATGCTGTGCACTGCACTATGAGACACAGCACTGCACAGGACTTCCCGGCTCAGGGGAAGGCGTGCTCAGCTCATAGTTTTTCTTTCTGTTTCTGTGCCCAGCCTTTTTAAAGGAAGTCCCTATCCCATGTCTTGCCTCTACCTGTCATAAACTCCTTCCTCCCACTGTGAGAGCTAAGCTTAAGGGAGAGGCCATGAAAAGCTAGACCATGTGGGAGAGATCCCCACACTCAAGAAAACACTGTACAGATGTATCCAATTCACCCTCTGCAATTTGGATGCAAGAGCCCAAGATACAGCCTTCTGCAGCCCATGATTACATGCTTTCCACTTCTCCCTAGGGGTGCTGTCTTCCTGCAAAAAGCTCTGATGGGTGATGTGACTGTGCCAGAGTTGATCTGTACTGTAGGACACATCAGTGACATCAGGACACGTGCTGTGGTGGCTCAGCTTGCACTTTATCTTGCAAAGCAACTCTGTACCTGTGACTTGGGATGGTGCATGGGTCTCTCTTCTGTATCTGTGTTTCCACTGTCAGTAGTGTGACTGATAAGGAGTTTGGGAAGGGATGATAGTGATTGTGGTACTGTCTGGGTGTTCCATCACCACAGCTAAGGAAAACATGTGAAGAAGTTCCTGGCTGCACAAGTCTGGCACAAGTAGAGTGGAAAGAGAAATTTTATTGTCCTGCTCAAAATTACACTGATCGAGAACCTGGCTGCCCAAAATGTAGAATCATAGAATAGTTTGGGTTGGAACGGACCTTTTAAACGTCATCTGGGCCAACACCCTGCCACAGACAGGGATGTTTTTCACTACATCAGGTTGCTCAAAGCCCCATCCAGACTGCCCTTGAACACTTCTAATGATGGGGCATCCACAACCTCTCTGCACAGTCTGTTCCAGTGTCTCACCGCACTCATAACAAAAAAATGTCTTCCTTATGTCCAATCTATATCTACCCTCTTTCCGTTTAAAACTGTTGCCCCTTGTCCTGTCACTACAGGCCCTGGTAAAAATTCTTTCTCGATCTTATTATAAGCCCCTCCAAGTATTGAAAGGCTGCAATAATGTTTCCCCAGAGTCTTCTTTTCTCCAGGCTAAATAATCCCAGCTCTCTCAGTCTTTCTTCATAAGAGGAGTGTTTCAGTCCTCAGGTCATTTTCATGGCCCTCCTCTGGATCCACTCTAACAGGTCCATATCTTTCTTGTACTGGGGGCCCCAGAACTGGATGCAGCGCTACAGGTGGGGTCTCATGAGAACAGAATAGAAGGGCAAAATCATCTTCCTTGACCTGCTGGCCATGTTTCTTTTTATGCAGCCCAGGATATGATTGACTTTCTGGGCTGCAAGTGCACATTGCTGGCTCATATCCAATTTCTCTTCCGCCAGTATCCCTAAGTCCTTCTCCACAGGGCTGCTTTCAATCCATTCATCCACCAGTCTGGACTGATACTGGAGATTGACCCAACCGAAGTTGTTGACCTTCATGAAGTTCACATTGGCCCGCTTCTCAAGCCTGTCAAGGTCCCTCTGGATGACATCCTTTCCCTATAGCATATCAACTGTACTACTCAGCTTGGTGTTGTCTGCAACCTTGTGGTTGCACTCGATCTGCTATGTCATTTATGAAGATATTAACTAGTATTTGTCCCAGTATGGACCTTTGGACATTGAGCCATTAACTGTAACTTTTTGGATGTGGCCATACAGCCAGTTCCTTATCCATCTAATAGTCCATCCATCAAATCCATATCTCCCATTTAGAGGCAAGAATGTTCCAGTAGGAATTACTATTAACTTTGCTATGCTTCCTTCTGTAAAAAGGATAGAGCTATAAACCACGTTTCCTCTGAGTAGACTCCAATGGGTTGTATATGGTAGCCTAGAACACTATTTTTAGTGTAAGCCTTCTGTGAGATTTATCCCTTTGTATAACTCTCATAAGCACATCTCTCATAGGAGTCAGGGTGCTATGCTCTGGATGTGTGACTAAAACATCATTGATAAATACCAATGTTTTGTCTACTGCTGAACAGTGCTTGTACAGTGTTCAGGCTTTCTCTTTTTCACACTCTGCCTACCCAGCAAGTTGGCTGGGGTGGGGCAAGAATATGGGAGACACAGCCATGACAGCTGACCCGAACTAGCCAAAGGGATAATGCATACCATATGGTGTCAGGCTCAGCAATAAAAACTAGGGTAGAGAAAGGAGTAACTGGGGGGGGAGCGGGTGTGTGTTGTCTTCCAGGCTGTCTGTTGCCCAGAGACTAGCTGGACATCATTCTTATTGTGGGAGGTGGTGAGTGATTCTTTTTGTATCACTTGGGTGTTTTTCCACTTTCCTTCACCTATTAAAGTTTTTATCTCAACCCAAGAGTTTTCTCACCGTTGTTTTTCCTTTTGTCTTCCTCTCTGTCACTGCAGGAGTGTAAGCACGCAGCTGTGTGGATTCTTGGCTACTGGCCAGGGTCAACCTATTGCACATTTTGAAGATGATCAAGAGCAGACTTGCAATGATACCAACCAGCTCCCCTAGCCACCTGGGGTGAATCCCCTCAGGTCTATGGCGTGTGTCCAGCTGGCATCACTGCTTCTCAGCTGCATCAGCCTCCACTGTGATTGAAACTTCACTACCACAGACACTACTAGAAAATTTCACCAAATCTCAGGATGGTTGAGGTTGGAAGGGACCTCTGGAGGTCACCTGCTACAACCCCACTGCTCAAAGAGAGCGGTCTAGAGCCAGTTGCCCAGAACCATGTCCAGCTGGCTTTTGAATAGCTGCATGGATGGAGACTCTACAACCTCCCTGGGCAACCTGTGCCAGTGATTGTTCACCTTGACAGTGAGAAAGGGTTTCCTGATGCTCAGAGGGAACCTCCTGTGTTTCAGTTTGTGCCCATTGTCTCTGGTCCTGGGACTGGGCACCACTGGAAAGAGCCTGGCTCCATCCTCTGTGCATCCTCCCCTCAGGTATTTGTATACATTAAATACATTGATATATACTTCTATAATTTATATTGGTATTCATGTATATCTATAACATTTGGGTACCAGGGAATCTTGAGGGCAGTTGTACCCAAGAAGAAACAACATAAAGAGCAGTGTTTTCCTCAGCATTTTGCATGTCTTTGTCACTATGTCTCCTGAGCAGTGGGACCACATTTCCCTTAGCTCCCCAAGTCTTCCTTATTCTGCCAATACCTGTACAGGAGCCCTTTTTGTTGCCTTACCCATCCTTCACTTAGTTCCAGCTTCAGCTGAGCTTTGGATTTCCTGGCTCCATCCCTGCACCCAAAGGCCATGTCTTATGAGCCTTCTGAGTAGCCCACTCACCCTTCCACACTCTGTGCACATCCTTCTGGAGCCTGAACTCAGTAATTCAAAGGGTTCTTGTTCATCCATGCCAGCTTCCTGCCAGGCCCTGCTCAACTCCCCACACATCAGACTGCTGTGTTTGTTGGCTTTGAGGATGTTGTCTCTGAAGATCCAAGAGGGCCCCACAGCCCTTTTGCCCTCAAGAACAGTCTAACCAGGTCTTTAACTTACTGAAATCAACTCTTGTGCAGGCTGTGATTCTGGGGGCAAACATTGTGGCTTTTTGTTTGCATTACCTTCTCAGTGCTCCAGTTATCATGCAGAGGCCCTGGCACTGGCTACAGCTGGAATTTTTTTGTCTTTTTCTGCAAGTACAATTTAAAATAATAAATAAATCTGATTGAAGTTTAATTTTAAGAATGCCCTGTGTTTCCAAATTCTTGTTTGAATCAATTCTTTTACTAATCAGGTTTTTTATGAATAATTTTTAAGATTGTTTCCCCTTTAAAAATTAAATCATAATCCTTTAGGAGTTATTGATTCAATAAGAAGAAAATTTCAATAGTACTATTCTGGCCTGAAAGTCTTCCCATCAAATTGACTTAATACTTTCTCTTTGCCTAAGTAACTCATTGATCTGACATACTCTCATGGCTGTTTTTTCCAGCATTCACTGTTCATTTAGAAAGGTAGAGAGCAGGCCTCATCCTCAGTCATGCGTGTTGACAGATGTATAAGTTTGATACCTGAAATAAAGACTCTCAAAACCAGAAATCAATTTAGAGAGGAGATATTGCTTTATTCTGCGCAGGGTGCTAGGTGGAAAGCATCCACAAATCAAGCACACTACACCAAAGAACTTCAAAGTATTTATACACTCCAAACTACGTGATTACATGTTTTCTATAATGATTATCAATTAGTTGCTTATTGCTTCTATCCCTTATTGGTTAGTAACATACAGTGGGTTTTTTAACTTTCTGTGCAAGCTCAAAGCGTAAGGGCCTGTATTTGAGCAGAGGTCTGTTACAGAGGCTCTCAAATAAACAACCAACCACCAAAAATTAAAAATTTATTATCAACACAATTACCTAGCTCTCCACAAATAACAGGTTTGAATGTCTATGAGAAGAGAAGAGAACAAATTCCTAGGGTTTAACGACAACCCAAAACACAGAACAAAGTACCACTTCCTAGGGGTTTAATGACAACCCAAAATGCTCTATCACTCACCTAACAAGTGAGGACTCTCAACCTCAAGGACCTGCTCAGGGCAGCATCCTGACCCAAGTCACCTCAAGGAGTTTCCTTGGGCGGCGTCCCGACCCAAGGGGAGAGTCCTTGACTGCAGCTGCTGCTCCAGGGAACAAACTCAAAATGGCTCCCCAGGGAACTCCATTTATACCCAGACCGAATCTGACCTGTGGTCAATAGCGGCTCCTATTGGCCAAAGGCCCCAACAGCTGGGAAGCCCCGAGAACAAAGGCAATCAGGAGCTGCTACACTTCAGCAGCCAAGAAGCCCTGTTTTTTTGGGCAGGTGCACCTGCCACAGGGTCTTAAGCTTATTTATGTAAAACAATTTTAACAAGCTTCCATGTCCCAGGATGTTTCTCTTCTTCAAGGACAGCAGCTCCTGATTAGAAGTACCTTACTAATTATTGTTGACAGTTTGAAGAACAGGCTGACCTGTCTGGTGCATCCAATTTGTCCTTGTATTTGAGGAGAAACACTTGTATGGATAACAATGGACACACTATGTGGTCTTGGGTATGATGAGAAGAATTTGTGGGGCCTGCAATGTGCGATGAGAAATGGTTTTTCAGCTTACAATTCCCGGTAAACAATGCATTCTTTCCCATGGGTAGTAAGCACATATAGTTTAAGCAACTCTGAACAAGGCCTCTTGTTCAGGGTAACAAGGGCACAAAATGGTTCCTTGACATCCCCAGCTATGGAGACACTCTCTCCTAGCTACTGACAACAGGCATAAAGGCCTTCTTATGGCACTGCTCAGAGCCCTTGGGTGTTGACCCAGAAAATCTTTGGGTTATGTCTATGAACACTGAGCATTCTATGTTGAAAGGCGGCTGTAGAGGGCATAGGGAGAAAAGTTTGCCTTAGCACATCCCTGCAGGTGCTTCAGAGAACTAGTGTGTGCCAAGGTGCTTAACACAACAGCACAGAGGAGGTTTCTGGTTCCTTCCCATTCCTTAGCTCCCAGGGGGACCTGAATAACTAAGAATAAACTCAAAACATTCCTTCCCGTTCTCCCTCCAGCAACAGCAAAAGCACCACAAAATGTCCTTAAATAAGAGTGTTGACACAGAGGGTTTGAACAAATTTCACCCTGTGTTAGAGAGTGTCTGCATTTAATGACCCCATTTAGGATTTGATTTGAAATCTACTGCAAGCCAGGTTGGGAATAAATTGCCATGGACTCTGTGAACTGAACAGCAGTGCAGTCTGAGAATGCATTGTAAGACAAAGCTTTATTCAGGCACTAAGAAAAGTGTGCAATGATGTGCCTATACGGTAACTCATCTGATCACCAGTAGCAAACACAGGATGATAAGCGATGCCATGGCTCCATCGGGCTGCCAGGGACACTTACTGTATGGGTTATTGTACAAATGCCTTTTGAATGCAGGTAAGTGTTGTGCTTACACACACAACAATGTGTGTATGTACACAACAATGGCAGCGTGATTTGAGAGAATCTCACCTTACATGGACAATGTGAGCAGCATCCTGCATATGGTGCTGATGTTGGTCAAGGGACAAGGTGTCAGAAGCAGATTCTTTAATTTTAAACACACCCCCAGATGCAGCTTTCCAAACCCTTGTGGTGTTCGATATGTTCACATCTGCAGGCGTCATTCTGACAGTTCTGTGGATGCTCTCATTATAGCTCTTTATAAACTCTGACAACACATCAATGTAGTGACAAGTGTTGTGTGCTGTAAAATATCTCCATATCTTGGTTTTGAGCATCCTGTTAAAATGCTCAGTGACAGAGGCTTTTACTTCACTATTAGTAACAAAAATGATGGGCTTTAACAGCTTATTTAAAAGTCTGGTTTAAAAATTCGTTTCCATGGTCAGTCTGCTAAAAATTGCTTTAAAAGCCATGACAATTGCAAAACTAGTTGTGACTTTTACACCAATGGCCCATGCATACTTGGATAATATGTCTATCACTGTTAAGATGTACTTAACACCATTAATGTGTTTGGAAAACTGTTGCATATCCACCAAGTCTGCCTGCCATTGTACATCCACTTCTGCCACAATCATATTGTTTTTTTCAAAATGTTTCCTTACAGCCTTGTGTAATCTGTAAACATCATGGATTGCAAGACAGGTTGCCACTTACCTTCTGTTCAGATTGGCAATTTGCCTTTTAGCAGCTTCAAGAAGGGGATTTATATCCCCCAAAGCTTCCCCACCTCCCCAGGAGCACTGTAAATGCCCAGCACCCTTCTCTGCACAGAACTGTAATAAATACAAATATCTCAACTCTGTGTGTTAATTGGCTCTTTACACACCAGGTGAAGAACCCTGGTTTTGGGACAACACTGTTATGTTCAAAAACGTTGATGGACAAAAAGAGAAAACACCTTATATGTAAAGCCAAGGACTTATTCTTAGTAAACTTAAAAACAAGTCTAATCAAAGAATTCTTATTAGTCCAGATCAAATCATTTGGGGTGGAAGGGGAGGAAGAAAAAAAGAAAAAGTAAAAAAGGAGAAAAAGAGTACCATGGAAAAATTTCAAATAATTCAACACAGCTAAGGCGGATATGCAAACACTTCCTAGTGCCTATGTCTCTCTGTGCTGTTGTGCCCACCCTTCCACTGCTCTGTTGATTGCTGAGGTTGATGGTATCTGTCTGGTGAGGAAATGTCTGGTAAGTCCTCAGCACTGTCAATCCTTCCCTAGGAGGACTGAGCTCATGATGGGGATGGTGATTCTTCCTAGGATCCTCTTTATCTCATTTTTATGTTTGCTAATATATGTTCACACCTTGCTCATTCTTCACTTGTCTGCAAGTTCACGCTACATCTGTGGGTACTATATGGTGTATTCTACATAGGCTGGTCATTTGTTCTCTGTTCTCTTTGTTGCCTCCCTGAAACTGGTTTTATCCAGCCCCAGGGCTGCATTTCTTTCACTGTCCAATGGTGAGATGTTTTTAGGCTCCTGATGTCCAGGGCCACCCTATGCCCCATCTCTCATCCTATGCCTGTTACACCACAACACTGCATGCTGTCTCCCTCTTCTCAAGGCCTTTGCTGTCTCAGTCTCTTATTCCTCTACATTGTGTCATTACCTGAGTAGTGAGTGTCTCATTTCACAGAGAATAGCTCTATTACTGTTGCAATAACAATACGAAATTACAGGAGCAACAACAATACAGTAATACAAGTGAGTTGTATTCTTGCAGTAATACAACTCCCTAACAAAAAAGAGGGTTGTACCATACAAAGTAAAACAAAATTAGATAGCCACATGGTCATTAGAAAAATTGCTGTTACAGCTAAGCCATCTGAAAACAAAGTTCTGGGCAGGTCAAGACAATTTCATGCAAAGAAAGCTTGACAAGCCAGTGCCAGACTGATGGCCCTTTATCAGCAATGGCAATATTGTATTCCTGGGCTGCACTGCATGGCTCAACTCTGTGCTGAGGGCTCATACCCTGCCAAGATACCTGTGGAGAAGGCAGGGTGGAGGGCTGGTGGTGTAGCAGCACAGGGGGCTGTGGAGAACATGAGGATCACAACCATCTTGACCTTACCAGAGGTGTGGGTTAGGGTGTCAAAGGGGTTAAAACACGTGAAGAAATTTCAGCACAGGCCAGAAGCTTGCTGTGGAGTCACCAGCCAAGAATTGTGCCACTCAGGTGTGCCCACCAAGCCCTCAGACTAAACTAAATACCCACATGTTCTCTATGGATAAAAAGAAAAGCATGAGAGCAAACCATGGCCATGATTGCCTAAAGGTGTTGACAGCTTAGGAGCTCCAGAAGAAGTTTTAGCTGAAATCCAAATTAAATGAAGCAACGTCATGTTAAAGCAGTCAAAGTCCCTCCTCCTCCAGGGTGAAGTGTGGTGAAGGTTTCGAAGAGCCAGTCCTTTCTTAAGTGAAGGGCAGGGAGTGAAGATATCTCCCAGACAAGCTATCTTCACTCACAGAAAGTGGTGTCCCAGCAGCTTTCCCAGTTTGCTTTTTGTCCTTTCTAGTGTGAAATATTGGAATGTTGTCCATGAGCTGGGGCCAGAGAAGGGGCCCTGTGTATAAAATCATGGGAGGAGGGGAGGGAAGGGGAGGGAAGGGGAGGGAAGGAGAGAAGAGGCCAATGGTTATGGAAACAATCATAAAAAAACCCAAGGCCTTTTTAGGCCACAGAGCATTGTTAGGGCTGTGGCCACTGCTTCCTGCCCTAAAGTTTTCCCAGGCACTAACCCCAAACTGTCAGGAAAAACCTGTTCAGTCAGGGGTACATGCCAGCCCTCTCCATTCCCTTCACCCTTGCTTACGTGCTGCAAAATTCAAGCTCCCCCTGTGGCACCTTCTCCTGGGGAGCCAAGTCCTTGGCTGGGAGCCTGGAGGTGACTGGGGGACACACTGCTGGGCCTTACAGGGTGACCAGCTGAGCTGGGAGACAGCATGCCTGCTGTTCTTCAGCTGGAAAGACCTGTGTTGTGCTCTTGCCTGATGGAGAAGAAGACGAAAAGAGAAAAGCTGTGTCTGCCATCTCTGACAGGATGCTAGATCAGTTGCTGGAAGGGACAGCAGAGGGAGAGGAGAAGAAAGGCTGCAGCCTGTGTGCTGCTCCACATCTTCAGTCTGCACAGACCGCTTGTTAGAGCACTTGTCCTTTAACCACCGGCCAAGAATTCAAGTTCCATTAAAACCTTCATCCTATTACATCCTATTACATGCTCTAACCAACGATGTTTGCCAAGCACCCAGTGCCAAAAATGCTGTGGGTAAGGGTGGAAGTTACATAAAGCCCTTCTGCTCTTCTCTCCCTCTGCCCTCCCTGCAAAGTGCAATTCAGGAACCTCACAGAGAGGTAAAAGCCAGGACAGAGAGATAAACGCCAGGACAGAGAAACCTTTTCTTGGCCCCTTGCCTTTCCCATTGGATGAGAGCATAACACAGCTCTTTCTACCTCAAGGCCAGCAGGCAGGCAGTGCTGTATCCATGCTGACCCAAGCTTAGATTGGCTGTCCAAGGTCAAACTGCACAAGAAATGCCTCAGAGAGCTTTGGTTTTGCTGAGGCTAAGCAAAGCTGAGGGGAAAGGAGAGAGCATGCCTCTCTACCTAGCTCAGCAGGCTTGGAGCACCCTGGGCACATGCCCAGAAACCCTTGAGGGCAGCATGCAGCCAACAAGGGCCTGACTAAGTTCCCAGACATCTTCCCCTTGGCATTGAGACTTAGCAGGAGGAGGCTCTGAGAGAGACAGGTCTGAAGAACAAAAGAGGATCACAAGTCTATGCATGTTTCTCCTCAGCCACTTCCTTGTCAAATCAATTGAGGCAATTTCATACCTTTAAAACTAGAACAAAAAGGCCCAAATCAGGAAGACTGCACTCTGCAGCACTTTGGATTTGTTGTCTGGTTTTCTACTTCAGCTGCTTTAGGGCACTTGGCATAACCAGCAGCACAGAGCACTGGCAGATGTTCCCCTGGCTTCTTCACAGGTATTGTCAACGTGATAACTTCTGCTGAATCTACACAGACCCGTTCCCACAACATGCAGAAAATTATTCCTGCTTCAAGAGTGTGTGTGTGTGGCAAGCAGACTCAAGGTCCATGTATCCTTAGCTGAACAACCATCATTCCAATACTAAAAATCATGCCTGTAGTTCAAGAAGACCCTTGGCCAGGTGAAGACCCTTCCCCGAGCATGCATAGTAACAGAAGTATTGTGTCAGCAGTATTATAATTGTATGCAAATTACTAACAATCATCGTAGAGAGGATGATCTTGGAAAATTACTAACTCTGCAAGTTTTGTGTATAAATATAGCAGGAAAAGTCCTGTTGGTGTTCTTGATCTGTGGGAAACCACCGAGCACTTAGGTTTGTGCAACCCTAATAAGCAACAAGCAGTAAAGCAATAATAAGCAATAACAAGCAATGTCTCTCCTGAGTGTGTGATTATAGACCTATTGCACACTGGGCGATGAATCTGCTTTTTAGACAACAGTCTGGATATCGGTCCTGCTCAAAGGAGGGCCAAAGGCTAAGCTCAATCAGGTTACTGAAGGCTTTGTGCAGTGGAGCTGTGAACGATTCGCAGGATGGAAACACTGCAGTCCCTCTGGGAACCTTCGGCTCCTATTGATCGACCTCTCTGGTAAGAGCACTTATTTTCTCATGCCCTTCCTGCAACTTGCAATCATTGCCTCTTGTCCCTTTGCTGTGCACATCTGAGAAGAGTCCGGTTCCACGCTCTCTCTGCTCTCTGTGGACACCTGAGGGAAACCACATTGTCCTGTCCTCAGCTTTCTCTTTTCAAGGCTCAACAAATACCCTGGTGGGTTTTTGTTTGTAACTTAAGGGTGATCCCAGAGGGTCTGTCCAAACAGCCTCTTGTCGCATGCCATGTGCTCCAGGCTCCTTAGTCATCTTGATGACCTCCTCTAGTGGCTGACCACTTTGTCAGTGTCCTTCTTACACTGGTGGTAACAGAGCAGACACAAGACATGGAACATCAGGCTGAGAAAACCCAGAGTGGCAGAGGGGGCCAATGATCACTTCCTTTGACCTGCTGGTTGTGCTCTCCCTTTTGCAGCCACTCTGTGAGTGGCCTTCATTGCTGTGAGGGTGCACTGCTGACTCCAGCTCATCTCTGTGTTCACCAGGATGACTCAGATCCATTCCTGCAGGGCTGCAGCCTGGCCAGTCTGACTGTCCTGTACCATTCCATGGGTTTCCTCTAAGTAGACTGCAGGATGTCACACCTGTGTTGCTGAACTTCGCAGGTGCCCTGTCAGCCCTCTCTTTTGGATTCGCAAAGCCTCCCTGAAGGGCAGCCCTCCCCTTGAGCATATCTTCTACCCCTTTGGATCTGCCCCAGATGACTGTTTGTTGTCCATGAACTTGCTGAGAGTGTTTTCTGCCCCATTGTCCAGGCTGCTGCTGAAGACACAAAAGGGATCAGCATCAGGCTCAGCACCTGAGGAATGACACCTGTAACTTGGCCTGGAAAGCTGGAATGGTGTGCAGAAGTGCGGCAGCTGTAGCCAGCCCCAATTTCTCAGGACAGTTGGTGAGATCATCAGGCAGAGGCACGCCATGCACAAGGCACCTGTGGAACTGCTCCCTGCAGGTTGCTGTGGGGGCCAGAGGCCTCTGTGGGGAGAACAAGGGGAGAGGGCACATCTGGGTGTTTTGGAAGAGTGATCTGACTCTCAAGAAGGAGAGTCCAACCCTCCCCTGGGCCACTTGCATGATCCTTGGAAGCAGGAAGGGTGATGGGAGTGTGGTTACAGGAGGGGCTGACACAGCCCTGACTGTGGCAGAGCCACGGCTTAATTGCAGGGGCAGGACAGCCAGGCCTTCCCTGTATGTCCTGGTTTAGCTAGGATAAGGTTAAGTTTCCCCAGCAGTGGGGGGGAAGCTCTAGCCGGGTTATTCAATACCATGCTGACGTCATCTCCTGGCGCCCAAGCGCGGGAGCGCGGGAGAATCGGGGAGCGCGTGCATTTATGCTATCTCTCTGCTCTCACTGCTGTATCAGTACATATCTTGCTCTGTTCCTTGTTATTACTGTTACTGTTATTGTTATTGTTGTTGTTTGTTTTGTTGCTGTTGCACTGTTGTATTAAACCTCTCCTTATCTCAGCCCCGGGGCTTTGTATTTCACTCCCTTTGTGGGGGAGGGGCAGCGGCTGCATGGTCTCAGACCCAGGCAGGGACTAAACCACCACACTGTACTATCCTCAGTCCTCATTCCCTACATCCTTTGGGCACTCAGGGAGTGAGTGTCCAAGCCCAGGGAAGGGCTCAGCACCATTTTCTGTGAATGTCTACACACCTCTGGTGCCCATCTCCTTCCCCCTCAAGCAGAATCCTGAGCTCCCAGGCAGGAGCCCTCTCTCCCTCTGGTGCTCTCAGGCCGTGTCCTGAGTCCCTGTTGAGTGCTCTAGAAAAGCACTGGCACTCGTCCCTTTTCAGCTTCTCCTGGCATGTGGTTGTGCTGGGGTCTGCCCCCCTGTGGCTGGGGGCTCTCCATCCCTGGGGGTGTGAAGGTCTGGTCTCCCCCCAACTTGGTGCGCCAGTACTCAGGATTTGCACTTCCTCTGCACCAGCCTGAGCTTCATTCCTAGACAGTGACAAGGGTCCTTTTGTCATGCAGGATTTCACCCTTCTCTGTGAGAGGTGTTGCCCAAATTTGGCTCAGGTGTCACAGCCTTGCTCCTGGTGTCAGCAGGCTTTTAACACTGTTAGCTGCAGATCACTCTCCTGCTCTGATGCACAAGAAAAACAGCTTCCCAGCTTTTTGGTCTCTGGGCTGGGAGAGACTGGGGGAGGCCTCTGGACCTTCCCCACAAGGGGCTTAGTGCAGTGGGGGAACATGTGTGTCAGGATTCAGCCTGGGAAAGGTTCTGCCCTGCTCACATGGCCCTCACAAGCAGGACCCTGTTACAGGCACCTTGAAGAGCAGCACCTAACTTGGGCGTCCCTCTCTGGCCCCTACCATGATCCTTCTGCCTTCACTTCATTCCTCCCTTGGAGGCCTGGCTGGCTGCTGCCTCCTCTTGGCTGCATCTTGGCCCTCACTGCACGTTTCCTGCTCTGCACTGCAGATCCCTTGCCTGCCTCACTAAATGGGTCCTGGTTCCACCCCTCTGTGCTACAGGCCCTCAGTCACTGGGAAGGACCCCGCCTTCTGTGCTCCTCCTCCAGCCTGCTTGTCTGTCATGGTTTGAGCCCAGAGGAAAACTGAGCACCACACAACCATTCACTCACCCCTTCCCCCCCAGCGCTGGGAAGGAGAAAATGAATCAAAAAGGCTCAGGAATCAAGATAAGGACAGAGAGGGATGGCTCACCCATTAAGGTCACAGGCAAAAGACAGACTCGTTAGGGAAAGAAAAAGAACACCACTTTAATTCAAGACACTAACAACAGTAACACTTAACAGACAGAAAGGGACAGTGAGAAGTGTTACCATATCTTAAAAAAGCACCACCCCTGCCCCTCCGTCTTCCTGGGTTCACTTTTTTCCCCCGATATCTCTACCTCCTCCCCTCAGTGGCACAGGGCAGGGGATGGGGGGTGCAGTCAGTCTGCCACTTCTCCCTGCAAAGGAGGGAAGGAAGCACTCTTCTGCATTCTTCCCCCTGCTCCACATGGCATCCCTCTCACAGGAGACAGTCATCCATAAACTTCCTCCATCATGAGTCCTCCCCACAAGATGCATTCTTCTCAAGATGCTCCGGCGTGGGTCACGGACTCGTGCTGCAGTCCTCCCAGTGTCAAACCACAACAGCGGGGGCGTCTTCTTCCCATAGGTACCTGGGGGTCCTCCACAGGCTGCAGGTAAATCTCTGCCTCCCCTGTGACTTCCAGGGGGGGGAGGGGCGGGGTGTGGCCCTGCTGTCTCACCATGGGATATGGGGGGCGGAATCTCTGCTCCGGCACACCTCCTCTCCTTCCTCCTCCTTCCTTCCACTGACCTTGGAGTTTGCATAGCTGTCCTTGTCGTTACTCCTTCTCACCAGTCCCCCAACCCCCTCTCAGGTTCCTCTTCTTAAATACGTTATCGCAGAGGTGCAGCCACTGTCACTAATTGGCTCGGCCTTGGCCAGAGACAAGTCTGACTTGGAGTCGGGGGAGCTTTTGAGAAGCTTCTCACAGGGGACCACCACTGTAACCCCCTCCCCCACTAGCAAAAAACCCCTCCACACAAACCCAGCACACCACCTCTCCATCATGTGCTTCTCTAAAGGAGCACAGAAGGGCACTGGGCTTTTGTGTCCTGCCCTCTAACCTCTCATGTGTTTTCCTCTGTGTCCCCAGGGACCAGAAATGCCTTGTGAGCAGAAATGTTCACAGCAAAAAAGAAGGTCCCAAGGGTCATCTACATTCAGTCCTTGTCAGGGGTAGGATTCAAACCAACCCCACCAAGAGACTTTGACCTTAGGCCAACACCTCTGACCTGCCCTTGGCTGGACTGCATGAGTGAACAACAGACCCTCTGAGGCCTCTCCTCGGGAGCACAGCAGTGTGTGTCCCGCTGGTGAGGTGTGAGATATGTGCTAGGTTTCCCAATGGCAAAGAGGTGTGGAAGGGCTGTTCCTTTCCCTTTCACAAAAGCAAAAACCGTTGAGACCAACCATCCATCCTAGCCCAAAGTGCCCTGGGCTGCCACTCCCTCCAGTAAGGACTTGACTCTTTCAGTGCAGGAGCAAAGGGGAACAAAGAGGCAGGCCTTTTACTATCTGCTTTGAAGGGACACCTCGGCCTTCTGGGCTGGAATTTTGCCCCTCAGTTTTCCACACCAGCATGGGTTTCTGTAGGCATTGCAGCTTGGTTGTGCCAGCAGTTTTCTTGTCCCAACAGTTTTGTTGTGCCTACAGATGTAGATTGTGATGGATGCACTTGACTCCTTAACCCAACTAGCCGTAGTTTGCTACAGGCTCCAAAGGAGATAAAGACCTAAGCCATAATTGTGCCAAGAACTTTTCTAGTTCCAATCTGTTCTCTGGAAACCCACGAAGGAACAGAGTGGCACGGTGAGCATCGATGCACGTGAGCTTGGAACACTGATCACGCAATTAGCGCAGGAAGAGCGGGTGGCTTTTCCAAGCCTCATTTATCAAAGAACAAAGAAAGTTGTGCGTACGAGGAATCTCATGCATACCTTTTCCATGACATCTAATTTGGCTACAAGCCAACTACTTTATTCCATAAATAGGACAGCCTAAGTGAGCCTTCTTTGATCTCTCCCTGCTAAGCAAATTGCTGCCTGGCGGTGATCTCCCCTTGAGCTGGGACACCTCTGAAGCTTGCTCCCAAGGCAGAGAGACCTCTTACCAGCTGCTGAGCTTTGGTATTATACCATAACCTTGTATTATAGAACACTAAGATTCCGCATTGATAAATTTGATTCTGTATTGGTAACTTTGAATCATTGTTATGTCCTTTGTGCAGTAAGTAATAGAGTGAACGTTGCCATTGAACTTTGTTAAGTTGCACATTTGCAACATCATATTTCAATAAAACCACTTTTGCTGGTATCTTTGGTGGTGGTTCTTTAAGTGGTCTAAATCGACCATTTGCAACACAGAGTCACACATCATGGAGACAAAGAGGAGAAGTGTGAAGTTCCTGCACAGTTGCTCTTCTACAGTCTTAGAGGGTTGTCCTGGTTTTGTCTGGGACAGAGTTAATTTTCTTCCTAGTGGCTGGTACAGGGCTGTGTTTTGGATTTAGTGTGAGAATTATGTTGATAAGACACTGATGTTTTTGTTGTTGCTAAGTAGCACTTAGGATAAGTCAAAGATTTTTCAGTGCCCCATGCTCTGCCAGCAAGCAGGTGTACAAGAAGCTGGGAGGGAGCAGAGCCAGGACAGCTGACCCCAACTAGCCAAAGGGCTATTCCATACCACAGAACATCATGCGCAGTATAGAAATTGTGCGGGGAGTGGGCCGGGAGGGGAGGATTGCAGATTGCGTGTTAGTCAGCGGGTGGTGAGCAATTGCATTGTGCATCACTTACCTTTTCTTGGGTTTTCTTTCTCTCCCTTTCTGTTACATTCCTTTTCATCATTATCATTATAATTATCAATATTATTATTAAATTTTATTATTACTACTGTTGTTACTATTTTTTTTTTTAAATGTATTAAAGTGTTCTTATGTCAACCCACGAGTTGTAGTTTTTTTCAATTGTCTTCCCCGTCCCACTGAGAAGGGGGATGAGTGAGCAAGCAGCTGTGTTGTGCTTAGTTGCTGGCTAGGGTTAAACTATAACAAGGGTTCACAGAGCTGGAGTGGGATACTGGGCAAGAGTGGAGTGATGTCGTGGATGTAAAGAAGCTCTTTAGAAACAAGGAGAAGGGAAGACAGAGGAGGGTGACTATGCTTCCTGCAAGGAACTTGCGACAGTGCACAGAGCTTTCCGATGGAGTGCCTGAGGAATCCTTCAAGAGCCCGTTTTCAGGATTGGAGGGGAGGCCACCTGGTAAAGAGGAGGCTAAGGAGCAGAATAATGAAGCTGGGAGCTCATGAGGGCCTTGAAGTTTAAAGATTCAAACTTCAAGAGGAGTTTGACTGGTTCAGGGTACTGTTAGGCAGGATCCTTTGTCAACTAGACTCACACGCAGACTCAAAATGGCCCTATGTTGTCTCTGGTGGTTGGCCAGGTGTCATGTCCCGCTCAGACGAGGGAGACAAGTGACCCAGATTCGCAAATCCCCAGTGGAGCGGACAACAAGTCTCCAAGTCCAAACATTTATTAACGACCCACAATGTACTAATTGAACACATGATAATTGGCTAAGTATATAGCAAGTTGTGGCAAGCAATAGAATATGCCTTGCATTTCTTAATGGAAAAGGGAAAAGAGGGAGAGACAGAGAATGGGGAAATACAGATCAGCGCTCTGGGTTTCTGTGCTGATCCCACCAGTGAGGGTTCCAGGAGGCAGCAGTTTTTTCGATGCCACCCGTCTTCTCCACTTCACTGCACTCTCAGGGTCCCCCTCTTTCTTTCCCCCCCTTGATTTATACAGACTTTCCTTGGGTCCGTCCCCTAGGTTGACCCACGTACCTACATATCCCATGTACAGGGAGGGGTAAGGTGTTTCATGGGATGCTGTAATTAGCATGATCATGTTAGCCTTCATTAGCATATTGAGGGGTGTTAACTTTAATATGCACTTCGTGGACAATGAATCAAAGGTCATTCAACGGACAGATGGCCCTTGAAATTTGTCCAGATGCACCAGAGCAGAGCCCTCCTGTCTCCACAGGGCTCCCTCCTCCAGCTACATATTGTGTTATGCGGGCAGCCTTATCAGCTTGGACCTCCACAGAATGCACCCTGTGACTCATAGTTTTGTCTTGCGACTATTTGAGGCATTTCTTTGATCAGCTTCAACTTTTGCTTTCTCAGGCTGTTTTTCTTAGTTTATCACAGGCCTGGTTTCTTGTCTCTCACACCAGGACCCTCTGGTGCCTCCTGTAGCCAACGCCCACTGTGACCTCATCCTGAGGGGCACACACCCACACGTGGCTCCCAAGCCGCTTTACCCACTCACTGCCTCAGCTGGCTTGATACTTGAGAGCAGTCACACACTGACTTGCATACCCTCACACGCTTCACTTGCTGGCAGCACATTATTTCCACTCACCCTGGTCTGTCCAGGTGCCGGCACCCCAGACAAGCAGTGCCGACGACCTCCGGTCCCACTCCAGTGACTGGCACCACCGAGACCGGAACCACGGCCACCTGTGGTTTGGCTCCAGTTGCTGGCCCCTAGACTTCCATACGCACACATGCACACAGATCAGAGAGCCCCTCACCAGGGAAAGTCGTTAGGAATAGAGCTTAAGAAGAAGACAGGACAGGCTGCACCGATCAGAAGCAGGGCACGTCCAGGCAAACATCCTGAACAGCAAGTAGTTCTTGAGGGACAGCCATGTTATCCCATCTTCCCTCTAGTTTCCTCACGTTTCTTCCTCCCAAGACCACCCTGAACCCTCCCTTCTCCCACCTCTGCTTCCTCCCACAAACACGCCATACCGAGTCTCGTGCTGTGCTGTGCTGCTCTTCCCCTGCACTCATCACAGTTTTCCAGTATCTAAAGGCAGCTACAAAGACGACGCACACTCCCTCTTAACAAAGAGCCACACGGAGAGAAGAGGGAGCAAGCGGGAGAGGTTTCGCCTTCATACAAGGAAGACATATTTTACAGTGAGAACAATCATTCACTACAACAACCTCCCCAGGGACGTGGTAGAATTCTGGTGACAGGAGGTTTTCAAGATGCAATTGGACAGGGCGCTAGATAATCTCATCTGGGCTCCCTTTCCTGCAAAAGGTTGGGCTAGATGATCTTTGGGGGTCCCTATCAGTTGGGGCAATTCTATGATTCTGTGGCAATTCCGGCTCCCTTCATGCTTTATGTCGTGGCTTTTGAGGTGTGCCGATGAGTAATGGGGCTCCTTCCAGAAGAGCTGAAGAGCTCTCCCCCCTGCCAAGCTGGCCTTGTCTCCATTGTTATAGGCTGTCAGGGGCGAAACCCGGCAGCTATGGAAAAATCCGTAGCTGTAGCAAGGGAGGAACTCTCTTGGACAGTCCGCTGGTTGGGATTGGAGAAGAAGGGAGAATGAAACACGGCTCTCTAGCAAAGCTGTGATGCCCAATGTCTTTAATGAGAAAATCAAAGGAAAATGGAAAAGGCGAGAGCTGAAGCAATGCATGTTGGAGGCCGAGAAAAGCTCAGAGAAGTGCTGCCGTCGGAAGGAAAACCTCCACGCCAGGCATGCTTCCTGTGCAACTCCCCCTCAAGGCTCTGGCAGTCACGTATGCTCTAGACGCATTGCTACGGAAGGAAGGTGGAGGTGTTTGATGGGGAGCGTAAGGTAAAGCAGAGCAAGAGGGGGAAAGAGAGAGGCTTCCTTGGGAAGAGACGGAAGGCCGCTCCCTCGGGGCTGGCTCCTGGACTTTCCTCGAGGCCCCTGGTGCTCCATCACGGGCAAGCGATCCACGGGCTTCAGCATAAGAGATTGCCCCGTCCCAGAGGCCCGCAGAGCCCGCGGCCCAGACCGGACCACCCAAAGCCGCCCAGCCCCAGGGAGCCCCCAGAAGCGATGGGCACACTGGCAGCGCTGAGGGAGCTCCCCACGGCAGCCGACGCGGTGGATCCCACGGCTGTGCTCTGAGGGAAGGAGCTGAGGATTGGGCCCGGCAGCGTCACCATCACTGGCGAGGGCTGGATCGCAACGCTGGAGTCGGCGCACCGGATGACGCAGGGCTCGTTGCAGCTGTTGGCAAGCGGGGTTGGGCCGCAGGTGGCTGGCAGGCACGGGCTGTAGCACGACATGTCTTGCAGAGGGAGGCGACCCTGCAAGACCGGGAGGGAGCAGAGGGCATTAGCTGTCGGGCCCTTTCAGACCCCCAGCTTGGCTCCTCCGAGAACAAACCAGTGGCTGGCCAGGGCCACATCTCCCTGGGAAGTTCCTTTGCATGCCAAGAGTGACCAAGGCCGGTCGCTGTGCCATGCATGGGGGAGGAAGCACCTGGTGACCCCTTGGACGGTACTGGTCGTGCAGCCTCAGATTTCAGCAGAGCCACTGCTACAAAAGAGCCCAAATGACTCCCTCTCAGGAGGGAAGAAAGCTTTCCCTCTTCCCTCGCCAGCTCACCTCCCAGAAGAGGGAAGCACAGTGTATTTTCAAGCCTGGACCACGTATCAGAAGGACCCCGCACAGAAGGGAAGCAGTCCCGTTGACAGAAATCCTGCCAGCACGAAGAGAAGCAGTGAGTTCAGACTTACCAGGTTCAATGTGGAGAGCAAGGGAAGAGACGTGGATGGAAGGGCTTGGAGTGGCCCGGGCTTTTTATATGGTGAGCCAGCGCCTCGGGAGACCTGGAACACACCTTCTTTGTGAAGCACGTTAACAAACAGCAATTTGAGGCTTGCAAAGCACAGCCCACAGATGAAGAACTTGTCCCTTTCATCTGAAAGGCCCGGCCTGTGTTTCCCTATTGGGTGAGAGCGCAGTGATGCATTAGTTGCTGGCTCCTCAAAGCAACGGTCATTTGAGGTCCCATGCCACTTCCCAGGGAAGGGTTTCAGTAGCTCCAGGCCCTGTGTGTGGGTTGTGCACATCCTTGCTGGGGAACGTGAGTACCACTCTCAGTCTGGGCTTCAGGCGTGGAGCACTCGTGATGAAGGCCACTCACGTGGGTCTCCTGTTGAAGGGCTGAGGCTGACCCTGAGAAACACAAGGCCTTGCACGGCCATGGGAGGGCTCAGCAATGAGCTAAGGCCCGGTGTGACTGTTTCTCCTTCTCAGAATTCTCATTCTCAAAGTGGGTAGTCAGCCCCAAGGACGCAAGGTCACAGGGGCTGAGGAGGAAACTCATAGGCATTTGACTGAGGGTGCATTTTGCTTTCGGTCACCTTGCCAGCCCTGGAAAGGACAAGTGCTCTTGTGGCTGCAGTTCAAAGCAGAAGGCATGTTGCGGAGCAAGGATGGGCCTGTGCTGTCCGCTTCCTGCCCTCAGGTGTTACCACGCGCCTGCTGTGGCAGGTGGATGCACGTGCCCTCTGCTGCTGCCTCAGCTTTGCTTGGGCACAGCAAATGCCAGGCTCCTCATGTGGTAGAGGAATGCCTCCCCAGCCTTCCCGCATCTGGCAGTGGAGGCAGGATGGCAGGCCAAGGAGGAGAGCAGCCCAGCGATGGCCCTCGCTGCCTGCTGTAGCAGAGCTGTGACGGGCTGTGTCATGCTCCTGTCTGGTGACAAAGGAGGCTACGTGAGGAGCAGAGTGTCTGTCCTGGTGCCTGCTCCTGTTTGCATAACCTCTCAGTTGCCACAAGGCAGAGCAGAGAGGCGGGAGCAGCAGGGCTGTAGCCAACTTCTCTGCTTACCCACCGCGGCCTTTGGCATTTGCTGGTGCTCATCAGTAGTTTGAGCGCTCATCCATTAGTGCACCGGCCGGGAACAGAGCAGCCACAGGGCAGGGCGTCCCATGCAGGGAGTTTCCCTCAGGGCTGGTCCCTGCTGGCATCTTCCCCTGCAGAGTTTGCTGTGGGCAACCCGTGCCCCTTCTGTGGGGATGGGCCACGTCTCTGAGGGCCAATCTCAGGGCTTTGGGGGGCTGGAAGATATAGGCAACCACTTCCCTGCTCTTCAGCTGAGGACACGCTGGGGACCGAGTGCCTCGCAACTTCCTCAGAGAGCCTCAGAGCCTTTCAGGAGGGAGCATCACTGGCTGCTTTGTCAGTGCACTTCCAGTTCCACCTGGAAGAGGCACGGGTGGCTGCCGCCCACCCTGGTGCCATGCTGACTGCTGGGACCTGTTTCTGCCTGTCCGGAGTGAGCACGTTTCCACTGTGAGCTGTGGCACTGGGTCTCCCGTCCCATCAGGATGGCACAACAGCCCCAGAGCATGGCCCTGCTGCAAGCGACGGCAGAAGTGAGTCAGAGCCATCAACGTTTTGCAGGAGAAGACAACATCCCCCTTCTAAGACCCTTTCCCCAAACGGTACGGCCGCCCGGGTGAGAGCGTGGCCCATCTGCCCAAGCAGCACGGGCAGGCAGAGGCTTTTTCCAGGCAGCTCTCAGGGCTGGCAACACACGCCTGGCCTTTGAGCTCCCGCCACACCTCTCCGGACAGGCAAGGTCTCCTCTGTGTCTCGTAGGGTAGCAGGGAGCACCATCTGCTGCCACTCAGAGGCTGCAGCCTCAGTCTGGTGGTCTGTCACACCGGTCCATCAAAGAAGCAGGCTCCCCAGGCCCTGGACACTTACGGGCGGAAACTTTCCTCGGTTTGGACCGTGCTCCAGAAACGTCTGGGAGTGGGAACGTCAGGGCACGTCCGTGCTGTCCTTCCCTTGGCTGCCATTTCACCAAGGAGGATTTCACCCAGGATTTCAAGGAGTCACCAAGTGGTTGGGCAAGATGCTAACAGCCATGACAACACTGTACACAAAGCTGCATTTCTGCAGGAACGTGGACACGAGGTTGCACCTAGGGTCCTGGGCAGGTCTGAATCCATTTCCCCCGGATTCCCTGATGCCAGTGCATGGATGATGTGCACCGAGGTGGAGCTGAGGTCTCTCGCAGTGCCTCAGCACTATTTGGTGACTCACAGGTGACTCCAAGGTGGTCTGCTGGTGCCACCTTGCAATTAAAGGGCCCCGAATGTGCCAATCCATCCCTGAGCCAGGGAAAACAAGCCAGACCCTCTGGGTCAGTGACCTGAACAAGCCAGCAGGCAATGATGCAAAGGTGAGTGTTGTTTGGGAAGACTGTGCCGAAGCAAACAGGTCCACTTGGTGATGGCTCGCTTTCAGGCCTGAGTCAGCAGGCTCCTTCATCGCTCTCCAGGGCCGTTGTTTCTCCTCAGGAGAGTAATGAGTAAAGTCCTGGCAGGCAAGGCAAGGGCTCTGCAGTTCCCAGAGAACTGGCCTTTCCTGACTGAGGACAACAGCTGAACTGCTGGGCCCCCTTTGCATGGTGTGCATCACCGAGGCCCGAGGGGAGCAGACATCTGCCACCGAGTACCCTGAGCCACTCCAGCAATGGCCTCCGTGTCCCCATCCCTGCACACAATGGGGTTTTGGTCCAGAGTGCAGGACGGCCTTGTTTGACCATGACCTTCCAAACACTCTGGGGATCTGAGTCTCCTCCATTCTCTGTCCCCCAGTAGAACAGCCATCCTGCAGAGGCTTGGCTGGGCTCCGAGCAACTCCATAGGCGGCAGGCACTGGTGTTGTTCAGGGTCAGTGTCAACCCGTCAAAGAGAGACCCTTCTGAGTGGCCTTCAGGCGTGCCCCACAGGAAAATTCCTATCTAAGTGGGGCCATGTTCCCCAGGAAGGGCAGGACGTGTACATCACCTACTCATGGCCTGAATCTGCTGCAAGGCTTCACCAGCTACTGGAACGAGACCTCAAAGGAGCGTTGGTCTGGGGAAGAAACATAATTGCTATCAACAAAATCACGTCAGTGCTACCCAGGATGAAAAGGGAGGCACGCATTTCAGGCAACGGAGGCATGTCTTTCATCTACCAGCATAGGTGTGAGAAGTCCAAATTGCTGTTTCTCAACATGCTTCATGTTTGTGGCATTTTTCAGCTCCTCCGGGGCTCTGGGCCGCAGTATAAAAGCATGCCCAACTGCCAGCTCCTCTGTCGTCTCCTCGTGCCTTCCCCTGCTCTCTGAAGTTGGTAAGTGTCAGTTCATTTTGCCTCTTGTCTCCTCGGTTGGCAGGACAGATTTTGTGGAGAGGGCTGTATCCGCAGTTCAGCAATGCTCCTTTTGCACTGTTGGCATGACGAGAAGCTTCCACAGGAGAGCTAGTCCCACCATAGACGTCTTCTTCCGTAGTGGCTGCTGTCTTCAGGAGCCCTGTTGCGTTTTACTCAGACATGTCCCCTCCTGAAAGATGTGGGTGAGAGGAGCCTGACCTGACAAGACGAGGGGTCTTGAGGGTGGGGGCAGGGAGAAGGAGACCCGTTTGTCTGAGTGAACAAATTGATGCTTGTACAAGGGCTGATGGATGATCAGGAAGTACAGAGCCCGATGCCAGGAAGAGGGAGCCTCTTGGTGTGCAGTAGAAAATCGTTCCCTGACCAAGGCCACAGCACCAAGGCTACGCTCCACCCGTCTGGAAAACCTGGCATCCATTTCCTCACGGCGGGAGGGGGCTTACTGAGGACTCTCTCTGGGGCACCTTCCCTACCAAATTTCCAGGGCTGAGCAGAAGGAGTGTTGTGAAATATCCTCACAGCCTGCAGACATCCCCTTGGTAATGGAGTCACCGGAGGTAGCAGAGGGCCTCCATGGGGCAGGCATGCCTGGGCGTGGCAAGGCCAGCTGAGGTATAGGCTGCGAGGGAGCTTGACTTGGACAGGGGAAGCTTCATTATGTTTTGACGGACCCTCTCGGATCACCCTTCAATTACTAGCAAATACCCAATGCAGACCCCATCCCAAATCTCTATCCGCTGAGCGGCCAGCCACTGGTTTGTTCTCGGAGGAGCCAAGCTGGGGGTCTGAAAGGGCCCGACAGCTAATGCCCTCTGCTCCCTCCCGGTCTTGCAGGGTCGCCTCCCTCTGCAAGACATGTCGTGCTACAGCCCGTGCCTGCCAGCCACCTGCGGCCCAACCCCGCTTGCCAACAGCTGCAACGAGCCCTGCGTCATCCGGTGCGCCGACTCCAGCGTTGCGATCCAGCCCTCGCCAGTGATGGTGACGCTGCCGGGCCCAATCCTCAGCTCCTTCCCTCAGAGCACAGCCGTGGGATCCACCGCGTCGGCTGCCGTGGGGAGCTCCCTCAGCGCTGCCAGTGTGCCCATCGCTTCTGGGGGCTCCCTGGGGCTGGGCGGCTTTGGGTGGTCCGGTCTGGGCCGCGGGCTCTGCGGGCCTCTGGGACGGGGCAATCTCTTATGCTGAAGCCCGTGGATCGCTTGCCCGTGATGGAGCACCAGGGGCCTCGAGGAAAGTCCAGGAGCCAGCCCCGAGGGAGCGGCCTTCCGTCTCTTCCCAAGGAAGCCTCTCTCTTTCCCCCTCTTGCTCTGCTTTACCTTACGCTCCCCATCAAACACCTCCACCTTCCTTCCGTAGCAATGCGTCTAGAGCATACGTGACTGCCAGAGCCTTGAGGGGGAGTTGCACAGGAAGCATGCCTGGCGTGGAGGTTTTCCTTCCGACGGCAGCACTTCTCTGAGCTTTTCTCGGCCTCCAACATGCATTGCTTCAGCTCTCGCCTTTTCCATTTTCCTTTGATTTTCTCATTAAAGACATTGGGCATCACAGCTTTGCTAGAGAGCCGTGTTTCATTCTCCCTTCTTCTCCAATCCCAACCAGCGGACTGTCCAAGAGAGTTCCTCCCTTGCTACAGCTACGGATTTTTCCATAGCTGCCGGGTTTCGCCCCTGACAGCCTATAACAATGGAGACAAGGCCAGCTTGGCGGGGGGGAGAGCTCTTCAGCTCTTCTGGAAGGAACCCCATTACTCATCGGCACACCTCAAAAGCCACGACATAAAGCATGAAGGGAGCCGGAATTGCCACAGAATCATAGAATTGCCCCGACTGATAGGGACCCCCAAAGATCATCTAGCCCAACCTTTTGCAGGAAAGGGAGCCCAGATGAGATTATCTAGCGCCCTGTCCAATTGCATCTTGAAAACCTCCTGTCACCAGAATTCTACCACGTCCCTGGGGAGGTTGTTGTAGTGAATGATTGTTCTCACTGTAAAATATGTCTTCCTTGTATGAAGGCGAAACCTCTCCCGCTTGCTCCCTCTTCTCTCCGTGTGGCTCTTTGTTAAGAGGGACTGTGCGTCGTCTTTGTAGCTGCCTTTAGATACTGGAAAACTGTGATGAGTGCAGGGGAAGAGCAGCACAGCACAGCACGAGACTCGGTATGGCGTGTTTGTGGGAGGAAGCAGAGGTGGGAGAAGGGAGGGTTCAGGGTGGTCTTGGGAGGAAGAAACGTGAGGAAACTAGAGGGAAGATGGGATAACATGGCTGTCCCTCAAGAACTACTTGCTGTTCAGGATGTTTGCCTGGACGTGCCCTGCTTCTGATCGGTGCAGCCTGTCCTGTCTTCTTCTTAAGCTCTATTCCTAGCGACTTTCCCTGGTGAGGGGCTCTCTGATCTGTGTGCATGTGTGCGTATGGAAGTCTAGGGGCCAGCAACTGGAGCCAAACCACAGGTGGCCGTGGTTCCGGTCTCAGTGGTGCCAGTCACTGGAGTGGGACCGGAGGTCGTCGGCACTGCTTGTCTGGGGTGCCGGCACCTGGACAGACCAGGGTGAGTGGAAATAATGTGCTGCCAGCAAGTGAAGCGTGTGAGGGTATGCAAGTCAGTGTGTGACTGCTCTCAAGTATCAAGCCAGCTGAGGCAGCGAGTGGGTAAAGCGGCTTGGGAGCCACGTGTGGGTGTGTGCCCCTCAGGATGAGGTCACAGAGGGCGTTGGCTACAGGAGGCACCAGAGGGTCCTGGCCAACCACCAGAGACATCATAAGGCCATTTCGTGTCTGCGTGCATGTCTCTGGGGCCAAGAGAACCGGAGGAGCTGGCTGCCAGAACGACCAGGGTGTCAAGGTGTGCTGGTTTGGGGATAGAGGTAATTTTCTTCATAGTAGCTGGTATGGGGCTGCGTTTGGGGTTTGTGCTGAAAACGGTGTTGATAATAGAGAGGTGTTGTTGTCGTTGCTGAGCAGTGCTTACACAGAGTCCAGGCCTTTTCTGCCTCTCACACCAGCCCACCAGCCAGTAGGCTTGGGGGTGCACAAAAAGATGGCCGGGGTCACAACCGGGACAGCTGACCCCAACTGACCAAAGGGATATTCCATACCATATGACGTCACGCTCAGCACATAAATCTGTGGGAAGAAGAAGGAATGGAGGAGATGTTTGGAGTTATGGCGTTTGTCTTCCCAAGTAACCATGATGGAGGCCTGCTCTCCTGGAGACAGATACCTGCCTGTCGATGCAAGGAGTGAATGAATTCCTTGCTTTGTTCTTCTTGCGTGCGCGGCTTTTGCTTTATCTATTAATCTGTCTTTATCTCAACCCAGGACTTTTACCCTTCCGATCCCCTCCCCCATCGCACCGGTGCGGGCAGTGAGTGAGCGGCTGCGTGGTGTTTACTTGCCGCCTGGAGTGAAACCACACCACCAGGCCCACCGGAGCCAGGGACCAGCTACAGGGTGGACGGGGTGTCTCAGTCCAGCTGCTGGAGTGATCCACGTTGTACATGTGTGTAATATTGTCCCACTCACAGTCCTTCATCGTGATCAGCCAGAAGGGGACCTGGACGAGGCTCTCGGTGCCCTCTGTTGAGTGCTGTGTGTTCCTGCCTGGGTTGATCGGTGTGGTCGGCCATGTGTTATATGTGTCGTACACATGGATTTGTGTGTGTGTGTGCCTCCTGGGAGGCATGCTCAGCCTCGCTGATGTCTGGGCCAGGGGCCATGGAGCTGTGGCAGCCTGAGCCTGAGCTCTGCTGGGCTCCTGGGTTCAGCAGCCACTGAACAGAAAGGGATCCTTCTGGGCTCTCCAAACCGCCAAGCTCGCCTGTCGATGAGGAAGAGTTCTGCTCTGCTTCTCTTCTCTGAGGCTGGGGTGAGATGAATGCAGGTGAGATTACGGTGCCTATGAAGAAGCTGACCTCTCCACAGCAGGCAGCCCCTTTCTCATCTCCCACAGACTCTCCCCCTGGATTCAGACCCAACTGGGCTGTCAATGGCGGCAGTGGTCCCCTTTACCTGCCTCCCAGGCCTTAGGGATACGTGAGGCTGGCGGGGGGTTGGGTAGAGGGGTGGGGTCAGCAGCATTCTGAGCTCTGAGCCCCTTGGCCAAACCCCAGGCTCTTCTCCTCGCATCTTGCTTCCATGCAGCCACGTCCAGGTACGCTGCTCACAGGTGCTGAACTCCAGCAACCACAAGGCATCCTTGGAAGTGCAAAAGTACTGGGAAGTGCACCCAGAGGAGAGCAGGGTGGGGAGATCAAGGTGTCCATGGTCGTGGGGAAGAGATATCCCAAGGAGATGTCCAGGGATTGGGAAAGGGAGGCAGGTGGCCAGAGAGGCAGAAGTGCAAGTGTGTGTAAGAGAGGGGTGGTCGTGTGGGCAGGAAGAGGCTCCGGCCACCTCTGTGTCTTTCATAACCACGCAGGATCATTCCTGTCCTCTGACCCCTGCCAAGTCGCTCCTGACCACGCGATACAGCACATCTCTTGGTGGCATGGCTGGCTGCTGGCTACTCCTGCCTCCACACAGGTCTTCCCTGCTTTGTCACAAAACTGGTTAGGGGCTTGGTGTGTCTGAAATTTGAGGGGAGGCTGTGAGAGCTGGGATTCTTCCCATACCTGATGGAAGGGAATGAAGAGGGAGCCATAATCACTTCTCAGAAGTACCAACTGGCAGCACGAGTGGGAGTGGGCACAAATTGAAACACATGAAGTCCCAGCTCAAGGCAAGAAAACACTTCCTTACCATGAGGGGGGTCAAACAGCAGACCAGGTTGCCCAGAGAGGTTGTGGAGTCTCCATCCTTGGAGATACTCAAAACCCAGCTGGACGATGTCCTAAGCAACCAGCTCAAGCTGACCCTGCTGGAGCACTTGGCTGCCGCTGCCACCGCTCCTGCTGCTGCTTGTCCTGCTCTTGCTGCTGCTCCTGCCACTGCTGCTGCCACTGGTTCTGCCGCTGCTCCTGCTCTCGCTGCTCCTGTTCCTGCTCCTGCTGCAGCTCTAACCCATTCGTCGATAGTGGATACTATGACCAACGTTAGAGGGACCCTACCTCCAGCCACGTGGAGGACAGGAACAATCGAGTTTATTGGCCTGTGTGGATTCGATGGCTTGGCACATTCCACCCACAGCAGTATAAGGCTCTAGTGGACACTGGTGCCCAACGCACCCTGATGCCATCCCATTTTAAAGGGGCAGAAACCATTGGTATTTCAAGAGGGGTCTCAACAGCTGACTGTGTTGGAGGCCGAGGTGAGCCTAACTGCGAACGAGTGGCAAAAGCACCCCATCGTGACCGTCCCAGAAGCTCCATGCATTCTTGGTATAGATTATCTCAGGACAGGGTATTTTAAGGACCCAATCGGTGGGCTTTTGGTATAGCTGCCTTGGAGACAGAGGAAGTCAAACAGCTGTCTGCGTTGCCGGGTCTCTCAGAGGACCCCTCTGTTGTGGGATTGCTGAGGGTTGAAGAACAACGGGTGCCAATCGCTACTACAACAGTGCACCGACAACAATATCGCACCAGCCGAGACTCCGTAATTCCTGTCCATAACCTAGAGAGTCAAGGAGTGATCAACAAGACTCTCTCCCCCTCTAACAGCCCCATAGGGCCAGTGTGAAAGTCTAATGGAGAGTGGAGACTGACAGTAGACTATCGTGGCCTGAACGAAGTCACGCCACCGCTGAGCGCTGCCATACCGGACATGCTAGAGCTTCAATACGAACTAGAGTTGAAGGCAGCCAAGCATAGGCCACGACTGATATTGCTAAAGCATTCTTCTCCATCCCTCTGTCAGCATAGTGCAGGCCACAGTTTGCTTTCACCTGGAGGGGTGTCCAATGCACCTGCCAGTCAGCTGCCCCAGGGGCGGAATCACAGCCCCACCATTTGCTGTGGACTGATCCAGCCTGCACTGGAAGAGCTTGAAGCCCTGGAACACCTGCGATGCCTTGATGACATCGTTGTAATGGGGTAATACAGCAGGAGAAGTTTTTGAGAAAGGAGAGAAAAGAGTCCAAATCCTTCTGAGAGCTGGTTTTGTCATAAAGCGGGGTAAGATCAAGGGACCTGCACAGGAGATTCAGTTTTTAGGAATAAAATGGCAAGATGGACATTGTCAGATTCCAATGGAGTTGACTGATAAAATAGCAGTTATGTCCCCGCAGACAAACCAAAGGAAACGCTAGCTTTCTTAGGCTTTGAGGGTTTCTGGAGACCCACTACGAGATATTGCTGCTCGGGTAGAGAATTTGGTTGTGAAAGTACGTCGTGTAGGTGCTCATGTACCCAAGAGCCAGGCCACTGAAGAACATCAGAAAGAGCAACAGGTGGATCAAGCTGCTAAGATTAAGGTGGCTCAAGTGGATCTGGACGGGCAACGTAAGGATGAAAAATTTATGGCTCGCCAGGCCCATGACTCCTCAGGCCCTCAGGGAAGGGATGCAACGTATAGATGGACTCGTGACCGAGAGGTGGACTTAACCATGGACACCACTGCACAGGTTATCCGTCCATGGATGTGAGACGTGTGCAATCAAGCAAGCCAAACGGTTAAAACCCCTTTGGCATGGAGGACGATGGTTAAAATCTAAATACGGGTTGGCCTGGCAGATTGATTATATCCCACTCACACAAACTCAGCATGGCAAAGGCTATGTGCTCACAGTGGTGGAAGCAGCCACCGGATGGTTGTAAACGTGTGCTGTGCCCCACGCCACTGCCCGGAACGCTATTTTAGGCCTTGAGAAGCAAGTCTTGTGGTGGCATGGCACCCCAGAGAGAATTGAATCAGATAATGGGACTCATTTCCAAAATAATCTCATAGACACTTAGGCCAAAGAACATGCCATTGAGTGGGTGTGTCACAGCCCCTCTCCTGCACCAGCCTCCGGGAAAACTGAGCGGTGCAATGGGTTGCTAAAAACTACAGAGAACAATGGGTGGTGGAACTTTCAAACACTGGTACATGCACTTAGCGAAATGCACCTGGTTAGTCAATACTAGAGGATCTGCCAACCAGTCTGGCCCTGCTCAGTCAAACCTTCTTCGTACTGTAGATGGGGATAAGGTCTCTGCAGTGCGCATTAAAAACATGCTGGGGCAGACAGTCTGGGTTATTCCTGCTTCGGGTAAAGGTAAACCCATGCGTGGGATTAGTTTTGCCCAAGGACCTGGGTGCACACGGTGGCTAATGTGGAAGGACGGGGAAGTCCGATGTGCGCCTCAAGGGGATTGGATTTTATGTGAAAACAGACAATGAATTGAACTGTACGATGTTAACTGTCGAATAACCCAGTTATTGCATAGCGTCATCGCTATGGTTGATACATACTGAACTGATGGCATCACATTAATAAAAAAAAGAGATGAACTTTGGTAGAGTCAGGACAGATTTCAGCAGCTGGTGCCCAGCAACATCCTTGAGATCGACCCGCACGTAGACTGTGAGCATGGCCCGCGCCAGACACATCAACAGTGAGCTCCAACTGTAGCAGAGACTACATGCCATCCTCCTGCCACATCCAAAGTCACGCGCTCCACTGACTGAGCCAAATCCGCCTCATCCCTCCAGCCTTAAAAGACTGTCATGACAAATGGAACCCAAAGTTATGAACTAAATGAACTCAGTACACATTTTGGAAGGATGGCCCATAGACTAAGAGAGTGATATCTGTGTGTAGACACCTGGGACCAGGGAAAGGGATGGTGATTACTTTAGAACGTATTGGGAACCTGAGCATAATGCAAATGGTATGGAATAAGAGGTGGAGACTGTCCTGGTTTTGGCTGGGACAGAGTTAATTTTTCTTGAGCTTGGGGGGGAGCACAGCCAGAATGCTGGACCCGGATCGGTAAATGGAGTGTTCCATATCATGTGATGCCTTGCTCAGTATGTAAAGGAGGGGCCGCTGGGAAGGAGGAGGGTTCTCTCTCGCTTTTGGGATTGCGACCATGGGAGCCGACAGGGTGAGCAGTGATGGGCGCCACGTGGGAAGCGGGGAAAAGCGCAGAGAGTGAAGTCTGCAGTCAAGCCGAACCCAGCCAAGACGGGCCGGGTGTCAGTTGGCAGGTGGTGAGCAATCGGATTGCACATTACCTGTTTGTATTTCATAATATCGGTAGTAGTAGTCTCTTTTTTTTCAATTATTAAACCTACAAGTCTCCCTACTTCTACCCCTCCAATTCTCTCCCCCGTGCCCTGGGCAGGGGAGGGTGACTGAATGGCTGCGTGGTGCCTGGCTGCCGGCCGGGTTTAAACCACGACACTAGGTTTGGAAACTACTTCCAGGATGTTTTGCTCCATCATCTTCCCAGGGACTGAGGGGAGGCTGACGGTCCTGTGAGTTCCCCGGCTCTTCCTTCTATCCCTTCCGGTTCCTCTCGCCTATGTGGAGACAGAAGAGGTTGAAGTGTGTCCGTGCTGAGCCACTTCAAAACCTTGCTATTTCTGTTCAGTCAGCTCTCATCTCAAAACAGAAGCTTGGGGGGCACACATCAAGCTCCTCACACTCAGCAACTTTGGCCACTGTTGGGCTGACCGACGAGGATGGGATTCGAACCCACGCGTGCAGAGCACAATGGATTAGCAGTCCATCGCCTTCACCACTCGGCCACCTCGTCCGCATGCTGCTGCTGCTCCTGCCGCTGCTGCCGCTGGCACTGCCACTGCTCCTGATCTTGCTGCTCCTGCTCCTGCTGCTCTTGTTCCTGCTCCAGCCCCAGCTCCTGCCCCTGCTCCTAACGCTTACACCTTCTTACACTGTTTGCCATGGGAGAGAAAAAGGCAGCCTCCAGCTTGTGCCTCTTGGGACTGGTCCACTGTCCCGAGAGCTGGGCTGAGCTCTGGGGACCTCTGGGAAACAGGTCCCAGCATTCACATCAGCAAATGTCTGGAGAGCAGAGCTCCACACTCCTTCCTGGGAAGGAACACGGGACAGTGACCCAGGCGTGGCTCAGTGCCCGCAAAGGAGTTGAGCCTGACTTTGAGGCTAAATTGTCACCAGCCACCTTGCCCTCACGTTCTGGAAGCATACCACCAGCTCCTACGGACAGGAGTCCCTCACACTTGACTGCTGGACTTTTCACCAGGACAGAGCATGTGCCTCAGGCTTGGCCGTGGCTTCTCTGTGCTGTTCCCCCTGGTGCTCACCCAGGCTCTCATCACAGGCTGCTTCTCTCCCAGCACAGCTAACAGTCAGGAACGATGAGGGAGCTGAGCGGCACCGTCCCCACTGCACACAACTCCCCTTTTCACCTGCCAGAGCTGCGGTGCTGCAGAGAGCGTAAACCGCTGCGCTGGTCCCCTGAGCCCACACCTCTCTGTACATTGAAGGTCAGACCCTGGGCTGGGGGAAATGGTGCAGAAGCCAGCCTCGCTGCCCCTGGTGGATAACAGAAAGGTGGGCATGGGATTGTGCACCGTGGGATGGACACCAAAGGCAGGGCCCTGGGAGCCTCTTTCTCCTCCACCTGCTTAATTCCCGTCCTTGAGGAAGGGGAGCAGTGCACAGCCTTGGGGGCTGGCACCAGAGCCGCTTGCACCCTGGTCACTCTGAATAGTTTCTCCAGCCCCAGCCCACCCCATGGGCCTGTAATTGTGGAGATAGTTGAACAAGGAGAGACTGGCAGATTCAGTGTTGCCTCCGCGTCAGGAGCCCATGGCAGCAGGGAGCAATGGCCTGGGAAACGCAATGCTCTGCCAAGCTCCTTCCTCAGAGCGCTGGCACTGCATGAGGCAGATGTGAAAAATTCCTGGGATTCGCTTTCTGGGTTCTTAACAAAGGCTTTTCTAACAAAGCAGCCAGGGCCACCACTGCCTCTCATTAATGCAGCAGCCTGTTGAGTCTCTGCTGTAATCAATGCAGCACAGGGACATCCAACAGAAAATTCGGGCTCCCTCCATGCTTTGTGCTGTGGCTTTCGAGGTGTGCCGATGAGTAATGGGGCTCCTTCCAGAAGAGCTGAAGAGCTCTCCCCCCCGCCAAGCTGGCCTTGTCTCCATTGTTATAGGCTGTCAGGGGCGAAACCCGGCAGCTATGGAAAAATCCGTAGCTGTAGCAAGGGAGGAACTCTCTTGGACAGTCCGCTGGTTGGGACTGGAGAAGAAGGGAGAATGAAACACGGCTCTCTAGCAAAACTGTGATGCCCAATGTCTTTAATGAGAAAATCAAAGGAAAATGGAAAAGGCGAGAGCTGAAGCAATGCATGTTGGAGGCCGAGAAAAGCTCAGAGAAGTGCTGCCGTCGGAAGGAAAACCTCCACGCCAGGCATGCTTCCTGTGCAACTCCCCCTCAAGGCTCTGGCAGTCACGTATGCTCTAGACGCATTGCTACGGAAGGAAGGTGGAGGTGTTTGATGGGGAGCGTAAGGTAAAGCAGAGCAAGAGGGGGAAAGAGAGAGGCTTCCTTGGGAAGAGACGGAAGGCCGCTCCCTCGGGGCTGGCTCCTGGACTTTCCTCGAGGCCCCTGGTGCTCCATCACGGGCAAGCGATCCACGGGCTTCAGCATAAGAGATTGCCCCGTCCCAGAGGCCCGCAGAGCCCGCGGCCCAGACCGGACCACCCAAAGCCGCCCAGCCCCAGGGAGCCCCCAGAAGCGATGGGCACACTGGCAGCGCTGAGGGAGCTCCCCACGGCAGCCGACGCGGTGGATCCCACGGCTGTGCTCTGAGGGAAGGAGCTGAGGATTGGGCCCGGCAGCGTCACCATCACTGGCGAGGGCTGGATCGCAACGCTGGAGTCGGCGCACCGGATGACGCAGGGCTCGTTGCAGCTGTTGGCAAGCGGGGTTGGGCCGCAGGTGGCTGGCAGGCACGGGCTGTAGCACGACATGTCTTGCAGAGGGAGGCGACCCTGCAAGACCGGGAGGGAGCAGAGGGCATTAGCTGTCGGGCCCTTTCAGACCCCCAGCTTGGCTCCTCCGAGAACAAACCAGTGGCTGGCCAGGGCCACATCTCCCTGGGAAGTTCCTTTGCATGCCAAGAGTGACCAAGGCCGGTCGCTGTGCCATGCATGGGGGAGGAAGCACCTGGTGACCCCTTGGACGGTACTGGTCGTGCAGCCTCAGATTTCAGCAGAGCCACTGCTACAAAAGAGCCCAAATGACTCCCTCTCAGGAGGGAAGAAAGCTTTCCCTCTTCCCTCGCCAGCTCACCTCCCAGAAGAGGGAAGCACAGTGTATTTTCAAGCCTGGACCACGTATCAGAAGGACCCCGCACAGAAGGGAAGCAGTCCCGTTGACAGAAATCCTGCCAGCACGAAGAGAAGCAGTGAGTTCAGACTTACCAGGTTCAATGTGGAGAGCAAGGGAAGAGACGTGGATGGAAGGGCTTGGAGTGGCCCGGGCTTTTTATATGGTGAGCCAGCGCCTCGGGAGACCTGGAACACACCTTCTTTGTGAAGCACGTTAACAAACAGCAATTTGAGGCTTGCAAAGCACAGCCCACAGATGAAGAACTTGTCCCTTTCATCTGAAAGGCCCGGCCTGTGTTTCCCTATTGGGTGAGAGCGCAGTGATGCATTAGTTGCTGGCTCCTCAAAGCAACGGTCATTTGAGGTCCCATGCCACTTCCCAGGGAAGGGTTTCAGTAGCTCCAGGCCCTGTGTGTGGGTTGTGCACATCCTTGCTGGGGAACGTGAGTACCACTCTCAGTCTGGGCTTCAGGCGTGGAGCACTCGTGATGAAGGCCACTCACGTGGGTCTCCTGTTGAAGGGCTGAGGCTGACCCTGAGAAACACAAGGCCTTGCACGGCCATGGGAGGGCTCAGCAATGAGCTAAGGCCCGGTGTGACTGTTTCTCCTTCTCAGAATTCTCATTCTCAAAGTGGGTAGTCAGCCCCAAGGACGCAAGGTCACAGGGGCTGAGGAGGAAACTCATAGGCATTTGACTGAGGGTGCATTTTGCTTTCGGTCACCTTGCCAGCCCTGGAAAGGACAAGTGCTCTTGTGGCTGCAGTTCAAAGCAGAAGGCATGTTGCGGAGCAAGGATGGGCCTGTGCTGTCCGCTTCCTGCCCTCAGGTGTTACCACGCGCCTGCTGTGGCAGGTGGATGCACGTGCCCTCTGCTGCTGCCTCAGCTTTGCTTGGGCACAGCAAATGCCAGGCTCCTCATGTGGTAGAGGAATGCCTCCCCAGCCTTCCCGCATCTGGCAGTGGAGGCAGGATGGCAGGCCAAGGAGGAGAGCAGCCCAGCGATGGCCCTCGCTGCCTGCTGTAGCAGAGCTGTGACGGGCTGTGTCATGCTCCTGTCTGGTGACAAAGGAGGCTACGTGAGGAGCAGAGTGTCTGTCCTGGTGCCTGCTCCTGTTTGCATAACCTCTCAGTTGCCACAAGGCAGAGCAGAGAGGCGGGAGCAGCAGGGCTGTAGCCAACTTCTCTGCTTACCCACCGCGGCCTTTGGCATTTGCTGGTGCTCATCAGTAGTTTGAGCGCTCATCCATTAGTGCACCGGCCGGGAACAGAGCAGCCACAGGGCAGGGCGTCCCATGCAGGGAGTTTCCCTCAGGGCTGGTCCCTGCTGGCATCTTCCCCTGCAGAGTTTGCTGTGGGCAACCCGTGCCCCTTCTGTGGGGATGGGCCACGTCTCTGAGGGCCAATCTCAGGGCTTTGGGGGGCTGGAAGATATAGGCAACCACTTCCCTGCTCTTCAGCTGAGGACACGCTGGGGACCGAGTGCCTCGCAACTTCCTCAGAGAGCCTCAGAGCCTTTCAGGAGGGAGCATCACTGGCTGCTTTGTCAGTGCACTTCCAGTTCCACCTGGAAGAGGCACGGGTGGCTGCCGCCCACCCTGGTGCCATGCTGACTGCTGGGACCTGTTTCTGCCTGTCCGGAGTGAGCACGTTTCCACTGTGAGCTGTGGCACTGGGTCTCCCGTCCCATCAGGATGGCACAACAGCCCCAGAGCATGGCCCTGCTGCAAGCGACGGCAGAAGTGAGTCAGAGCCATCAACGTTTTGCAGGAGAAGACAACATCCCCCTTCTAAGACCCTTTCCCCAAACGGTACGGCCGCCCGGGTGAGAGCGTGGCCCATCTGCCCAAGCAGCACGGGCAGGCAGAGGCTTTTTCCAGGCAGCTCTCAGGGCTGGCAACACACGCCTGGCCTTTGAGCTCCCGCCACACCTCTCCGGACAGGCAAGGTCTCCTCTGTGTCTCGTAGGGTAGCAGGGAGCACCATCTGCTGCCACTCAGAGGCTGCAGCCTCAGTCTGGTGGTCTGTCACACCGGTCCATCAAAGAAGCAGGCTCCCCAGGCCCTGGACACTTACGGGCGGAAACTTTCCTCGGTTTGGACCGTGCTCCAGAAACGTCTGGGAGTGGGAACGTCAGGGCACGTCCGTGCTGTCCTTCCCTTGGCTGCCATTTCACCAAGGAGGATTTCACCCAGGATTTCAAGGAGTCACCAAGTGGTTGGGCAAGATGCTAACAGCCATGACAACACTGTACACAAAGCTGCATTTCTGCAGGAACGTGGACACGAGGTTGCACCTAGGGTCCTGGGCAGGTCTGAATCCATTTCCCCCGGATTCCCTGATGCCAGTGCATGGATGATGTGCACCGAGGTGGAGCTGAGGTCTCTCGCAGTGCCTCAGCACTATTTGGTGACTCACAGGTGACTCCAAGGTGGTCTGCTGGTGCCACCTTGCAATTAAAGGGCCCCGAATGTGCCAATCCATCCCTGAGCCAGGGAAAACAAGCCAGACCCTCTGGGTCAGTGACCTGAACAAGCCAGCAGGCAATGATGCAAAGGTGAGTGTTGTTTGGGAAGACTGTGCCGAAGCAAACAGGTCCACTTGGTGATGGCTCGCTTTCAGGCCTGAGTCAGCAGGCTCCTTCATCGCTCTCCAGGGCCGTTGTTTCTCCTCAGGAGAGTAATGAGTAAAGTCCTGGCAGGCAAGGCAAGGGCTCTGCAGTTCCCAGAGAACTGGCCTTTCCTGACTGAGGACAACAGCTGAACTGCTGGGCCCCCTTTGCATGGTGTGCATCACCGAGGCCCGAGGGGAGCAGACATCTGCCACCGAGTACCCTGAGCCACTCCAGCAATGGCCTCCGTGTCCCCATCCCTGCACACAATGGGGTTTTGGTCCAGAGTGCAGGACGGCCTTGTTTGACCATGACCTTCCAAACACTCTGGGGATCTGAGTCTCCTCCATTCTCTGTCCCCCAGTAGAACAGCCATCCTGCAGAGGCTTGGCTGGGCTCCGAGCAACTCCATAGGCGGCAGGCACTGGTGTTGTTCAGGGTCAGTGTCAACCCGTCAAAGAGAGACCCTTCTGAGTGGCCTTCAGGCGTGCCCCACAGGAAAATTCCTATCTAAGTGGGGCCACGTTCCCCAGGAAGGGCAGGACGTGTACATCACCTACTCATGGCCTGAATCTGCTGCAAGGCTTCACCAGCTACTGGAACGAGACCTCAAAGGAGCGTTGGTCTGGGGAAGAAACATAATTGCTATCAACAAAATCACGTCAGTGCTACCCAGGATGAAAAGGGAGGCACGCATTTCAGGCAACGGAGGCATGTCTTTCATCTACCAGCATAGGTGTGAGAAGTCCAAATTGCTGTTTCTCAACATGCTTCATGTTTGTGGCATTTTTCAGCTCCCCCGGGGCTCTGGGCCGCAGTATAAAAGCATGCCCAACTGCCAGCTCCTCTGTCGTCTCCTCGTGCCTTCCCCTGCTCTCTGAAGTTGGTAAGTGTCAGTTCATTTTGCCTCTTGTCTCCTCGGTTGGCAGGACAGATTTTGTGGAGAGGGCTGTATCCGCAGTTCAGCAATGCTCCTTTTGCACTGTTGGCATGACGAGAAGCTTCCACAGGAGAGCTAGTCCCACCATAGACGTCTTCTTCCGTAGTGGCTGCTGTCTTCAGGAGCCCTGTTGCGTTTTACTCAGACATGTCCCCTCCTGAAAGATGTGGGTGAGAGGAGCCTGACCTGACAAGACGAGGGGTCTTGAGGGTGGGGGCAGGGAGAAGGAGACCCGTTTGTCTGAGTGAACAAATTGATGCTTGTACAAGGGCTGATGGATGATCAGGAAGTACAGAGCCCGATGCCAGGAAGAGGGAGCCTCTTGGTGTGCAGTAGAAAATCGTTCCCTGACCAAGGCCACAGCACCAAGGCTACGCTCCACCCGTCTGGAAAACCTGGCATCCATTTCCTCACGGCGGGAGGGGGCTTACTGAGGATTCTCTCTGGGGCACCTTCCCTACCAAATTTCCAGGGCTGAGCAGAAGGAGTGTTGTGAAATATCCTCACAGCCTGCAGACATCCCCTTGGTAATGGAGTCACCGGAGGTAGCAGAGGGCCTCCATGGGGCAGGCATGCCTGGGCGTGGCAAGGCCAGCTGAGGTATAGGCTGCGAGGGAGCTTGACTTGGACAGGGGAAGCTTCATTATGTTTTGACGGACCCTCTCGGATCACCCTTCAATTACTAGCAAATACCCAATGCAGACCCCATCCCAAATCTCTATCCGCTGAGCGGCCAGCCACTGGTTTGTTCTCGGAGGAGCCAAGCTGGGGGTCTGAAAGGGCCCGACAGCTAATGCCCTCTGCTCCCTCCCGGTCTTGCAGGGTCGCCTCCCTCTGCAAGACATGTCGTGCTACAGCCCGTGCCTGCCAGCCACCTGCGGCCCAACCCCGCTTGCCAACAGCTGCAACGAGCCCTGCGTCATCCGGTGCGCCGACTCCAGCGTTGCGATCCAGCCCTCGCCAGTGATGGTGACGCTGCCGGGCCCAATCCTCAGCTCCTTCCCTCAGAGCACAGCCGTGGGATCCACCGCGTCGGCTGCCGTGGGGAGCTCCCTCAGCGCTGCCAGTGTGCCCATCGCTTCTGGGGGCTCCCTGGGGCTGGGCGGCTTTGGGTGGTCCGGTCTGGGCCGCGGGCTCTGCGGGCCTCTGGGACGGGGCAATCTCTTATGCTGAAGCCCGTGGATCGCTTGCCCGTGATGGAGCACCAGGGGCCTCGAGGAAAGTCCAGGAGCCAGCCCCGAGGGAGCGGCCTTCCGTCTCTTCCCAAGGAAGCCTCTCTCTTTCCCCCTCTTGCTCTGCTTTACCTTACGCTCCCCATCAAACACCTCCACCTTCCTTCCGTAGCAATGCGTCTAGAGCATACGTGACTGCCAGAGCCTTGAGGGGGAGTTGCACAGGAAGCATGCCTGGCGTGGAGGTTTTCCTTCCGACGGCAGCACTTCTCTGAGCTTTTCTCGGCCTCCAACATGCATTGCTTCAGCTCTCGCCTTTTCCATTTTCCTTTGATTTTCTCATTAAAGACATTGGGCATCACAGCTTTGCTAGAGAGCCGTGTTTCATTCTCCCTTCTTCTCCAATCCCAACCAGCGGACTGTCCAAGAGAGTTCCTCCCTTGCTACAGCTACGGATTTTTCCATAGCTGCCGGGTTTCGCCCCTGACAGCCTATAACAATGGAGACAAGGCCAGCTTGGCAGGGGGGAGAGCTCTTCAGCTCTTCTGGAAGGAGCCCCATTACTCATCGGCACACCTCAAAAGCCACGACATAAAGCATGAAGGGAGCCGGAATTGCCACAGAATCATAGAATTGCCCCGACTGATAGGGACCCCCAAAGATCATCTAGCCCAACCTTTTGCAGGAAAGGGAGCCCAGATGAGATTATCTAGCGCCCTGTCCAATTGCATCTTGAAAACCTCCTGTCACCAGAATTCTACCACGTCCCTGGGGAGGTTGTTGTAGTGAATGATTGTTCTCACTGTAAAATATGTCTTCCTTGTATGAAGGCGAAACCTCTCCCGCTTGCTCCCTCTTCTCTCCGTGTGGCTCTTTGTTAAGAGGGAGTGTGCGTCGTCTTTGTAGCTGCCTTTAGATACTGGAAAACTGTGATGAGTGCAGGGGAAGAGCAGCACAGCACAGCACGAGACTCGGTATGGCGTGTTTGTGGGAGGAAGCAGAGGTGGGAGAAGGGAGGGTTCAGGGTGGTCTTGGGAGGAAGAAACGTGAGGAAACTAGAGGGAAGATGGGATAACATGGCTGTCCCTCAAGAACTACTTGCTGTTCAGGATGTTTGCCTGGACGTGCCCTGCTTCTGATCGGTGCAGCCTGTCCTGTCTTCTTCTTAAGCTCTATTCCTAGCGACTTTCCCTGGTGAGGGGCTCTCTGATCTGTGTGCATGTGTGCGTATGGAAGTCTAGGGGCCAGCAACTGGAGCCAAACCACAGGTGGCCGTGGTTCCGGTCTCAGTGGTGCCAGTCACTGGAGTGGGACCGGAGGTCGTCGGCACTGCTTGTCTGGGGTGCCGGCACCTGGACAGACCAGGGTGAGTGGAAATAATGTGCTGCCAGCAAGTGAAGCATGTGAGGGTATGCAAGTCAGTGTGTGACTGCTCTCAAGTATCAAGCCAGCTGAGGCAGCGAGTGGGTAAAGCGGCTTGGGAGCCACGTGTGGGTGTGTGCCCCTCAGGATGAGGTCACAGAGGGCGTTGGCTACAGGAGGCACCAGAGGGTCCTGGCCAACCACCAGAGACATCATAAGGCCATTTCGTGTCTGCGTGCATGTCTCTGGGGCCAAGAGAACCGGAGGAGCTGGCTGCCAGAACGACCAGGGTGTCAAGGTGTGCTGGTTTGGGGATAGAGGTAATTTTCTTCATAGTAGCTGGTATGGGGCTGCGTTTGGGGTTTGTGCTGAAAACGGTGTTGATAATAGAGAGGTGTTGTTGTCGTTGCTGAGCAGTGCTTACACAGAGTCCAGGCCTTTTCTGCCTCTCACACCAGCCCACCAGCCAGTAGGCTTGGGGGTGCACAAAAAGATGGCCGGGGTCACAACCGGGACAGCTGACCCCAACTGACCAAAGGGATATTCCATACCATATGACGTCACGCTCAGCACATAAATCTGTGGGAAGAAGAAGGAATGGAGGAGATGTTTGGAGTTATGGCGTTTGTCTTCCCAAGTAACCATGATGGAGGCCTGCTCTCCTGGAGACAGATACCTGCCTGTCGATGCAAGGAGTGAATGAATTCCTTGCTTTGTTCTTCTTGCGTGCGCGGCTTTTGCTTTATCTATTAATCTGTCTTTATCTCAACCCAGGACTTTTACCCTTCCGATCCCCTCCCCCATCGCACCGGTGCGGGCAGTGAGTGAGCGGCTGCGTGGTGTTTACTTGCCGCCTGGAGTGAAACCACACCACCAGGCCCACCGGAGCCAGGGACCAGCTACAGGGTGGACGGGGTGTCTCAGTCCAGCTGCTGGAGTGATCCACGTTGTACATGTGTGTAATATTGTCCCACTCACAGTCCTTCATCGTGATCAGCCAGAAGGGGACCTGGACGAGGCTCTCGGTGCCCTCTGTTGAGTGCTGTGTGTTCCTGCCTGGGTTGATCGGTGTGGTCGGCCATGTGTTATATGTGTCGTACACATGGATTTGTGTGTGTGTGTGCCTCCTGGGAGGCATGCTCAGCCTCGCTGATGTCTGGGCCAGGGGCCATGGAGCTGTGGCAGCCTGAGCCTGAGCTCTGCTGGGCTCCTGGGTTCAGCAGCCACTGAACAGAAAGGGATCCTTCTGGGCTCTCCAAACCGCCAAGCTCGCCTGTCGATGAGGAAGAGTTCTGCTCTGCTTCTCTTCTCTGAGGCTGGGGTGAGATGAATGCAGGTGAGATTACGGTGCCTATGAAGAAGCTGACCTCTCCACAGCAGGCAGCCCCTTTCTCATCTCCCACAGACTCTCCCCCTGGATTCAGACCCAACTGGGCTGTCAATGGCGGCAGTGGTCCCCTTTACCTGCCTCCCAGGCCTTAGGGATACGTGAGGCTGGCGGGGGGTTGGGTAGAGGGGTGGGGTCAGCAGCATTCTGAGCTCTGAGCCCCTTGGCCAAACCCCAGGCTCTTCTCCTCGCATCTTGCTTCCATGCAGCCACGTCCAGGTACGCTGCTCACAGGTGCTGAACTCCAGCAACCACAAGGCATCCTTGGAAGTGCAAAAGTACTGGGAAGTGCACCCAGAGGAGAGCAGGGTGGGGAGATCAAGGTGTCCATGGTCGTGGGGAAGAGATATCCCAAGGAGATGTCCAGGGATTGGGAAAGGGAGGCAGGTGGCCAGAGAGGCAGAAGTGCAAGTGTGTGTAAGAGAGGGGTGGTCGTGTGGGCAGGAAGAGGCTCCGGCCACCTCTGTGTCTTTCATAACCACGCAGGATCATTCCTGTCCTCTGACCCCTGCCAAGTCGCTCCTGACCACGCGATACAGCACATCTCTTGGTGGCATGGCTGGCTGCTGGCTACTCCTGCCTCCACACAGGTCTTCCCTGCTTTGTCACAAAACTGGTTAGGGGCTTGGTGTGTCTGAAATTTGAGGGGAGGCTGTGAGAGCTGGGATTCTTCCCATACCTGATGGAAGGGAATGAAGAGGGAGCCATAATCACTTCTCAGAAGTACCAACTGGCAGCACGAGTGGGAGTGGGCACAAATTGAAACACATGAAGTCCCAGCTCAAGGCAAGAAAACACTTCCTTACCATGAGGGGGGTCAAACAGCAGACCAGGTTGCCCAGAGAGGTTGTGGAGTCTCCATCCTTGGAGATACTCAAAACCCAGCTGGACGATGTCCTAAGCAACCAGCTCAAGCTGACCCTGCTGGAGCACTTGGCTGCCGCTGCCACCGCTCCTGCTGCTGCTTGTCCTGCTCTTGCTGCTGCTCCTGCCACTGCTGCTGCCACTGGTTCTGCCGCTGCTCCTGCTCTCGCTGCTCCTGTTCCTGCTCCTGCTGCAGCTCTAACCCATTCGTCGATAGTGGATACTATGACCAACGTTAGAGGGACCCTACCTCCAGCCACGTGGAGGACAGGAACAATCGAGTTTATTGGCCTGTGTGGATTCGATGGCTTGGCACATTCCACCCACAGCAGTATAAGGCTCTAGTGGACACTGGTGCCCAACGCACCCTGATGCCATCCCATTTTAAAGGGGCAGAAACCATTGGTATTTCAAGAGGGGTCTCAACAGCTGACTGTGTTGGAGGCCGAGGTGAGCCTAACTGCGAACGAGTGGCAAAAGCACCCCATCGTGACCGTCCCAGAAGCTCCATGCATTCTTGGTATAGATTATCTCAGGACAGGGTATTTTAAGGACCCAATCGGTGGGCTTTTGGTATAGCTGCCTTGGAGACAGAGGAAGTCAAACAGCTGTCTGCGTTGCCGGGTCTCTCAGAGGACCCCTCTGTTGTGGGATTGCTGAGGGTTGAAGAACAACGGGTGCCAATCGCTACTACAACAGTGCACCGACAACAATATCGCACCAGCCGAGACTCCGTAATTCCTGTCCATAACCTAGAGAGTCAAGGAGTGATCAACAAGACTCTCTCCCCCTCTAACAGCCCCATAGGGCCAGTGTGAAAGTCTAATGGAGAGTGGAGACTGACAGTAGACTATCGTGGCCTGAACGAAGTCACGCCACCGCTGAGCGCTGCCATACCGGACATGCTAGAGCTTCAATACGAACTAGAGTTGAAGGCAGCCAAGCATAGGCCACGACTGATATTGCTAAAGCATTCTTCTCCATCCCTCTGTCAGCATAGTGCAGGCCACAGTTTGCTTTCACCTGGAGGGGTGTCCAATGCACCTGCCAGTCAGCTGCCCCAGGGGCGGAATCACAGCCCCGCCATTTGCTGTGGACTGATCCAGCCTGCACTGGAAGAGGTTGAAGCCCTGGAACACCTGCGATGCCTTGATGACATCGTTGTAATGGGGTAATACAGCAGGAGAAGTTTTTGAGAAAGGAGAGAAAAGAGTCCAAATCCTTCTGAGAGCTGGTTTTGTCATAAAGCGGGGTAAGATCAAGGGACCTGCACAGGAGATTCAGTTTTTAGGAATAAAATGGCAAGATGGACATTGTCAGATTCCAATGGAGTTGACTGATAAAATAGCAGTTATGTCCCCGCAGACAAACCAAAGGAAACGCTAGCTTTCTTAGGCTTTGAGGGTTTCTGGAGACCCACTACGAGATATTGCTGCTCGGGTAGAGAACTTGGTTGTGAAAGTACGTCGTGTAGGTGCTCATGTACCCAAGAGCCAGGCCACTGAAGAACATCAGAAAGAGCAACAGGTGGATCAAGCTGCTAAGATTAAGGTGGCTCAAGTGGATCTGGACGGGCAACGTAAGGATGAAAAATTTATGGCTCGCCAGGCCCATGACTCCTCAGGCCCTCAGGGAAGGGATGCAACGTATAGATGGACTCGTGACCGAGAGGTGGACTTAACCATGGACACCACTGCACAGGTTATCCGTCCATGGATGTGAGACGTGTGCAATCAAGCAAGCCAAACGGTTAAAACCCCTTTGGCATGGAGGACGATGGTTAAAATCTAAATACGGGTTGGCCTGGCAGATTGATTATATCCCACTCACACAAACTCAGCATGGCAAAGGCTATGTGCTCACAGTGGTGGAAGCAGCCACCGGATGGTTGTAAACGTGTGCTGTGCCCCACGCCACTGCCCGGAACGCTATTTTAGGCCTTGAGAAGCAAGTCTTGTGGTGGCATGGCACCCCAGAGAGAATTGAATCAGATAATGGGACTCATTTCCAAAATAATCTCATAGACACTTAGGCCAAAGAACATGCCATTGAGTGGGTGTGTCACAGCCCCTCTCCTGCACCAGCCTCCGGGAAAACTGAGCGGTGCAATGGGTTGCTAAAAACTACAGAGAACAATGGGTGGTGGAACTTTCAAACACTGGTACATGCACTTAGCGAAATGCACCTGGTTAGTCAATACTAGAGGATCTGCCAACCAGTCTGGCCCTGCTCAGTCAAACCTTCTTCGTACTGTAGATGGGGATAAGGTCTCTGCAGTGCGCATTAAAAACATGCTGGGGCAGACAGTCTGGGTTATTCCTGCTTCGGGTAAAGGTAAACCCATGCGTGGGATTAGTTTTGCCCAAGGACCTGGGTGCACACGGTGGCTAATGTGGAAGGACGGGGAAGTCCGATGTGCGCCTCAAGGGGATTGGATTTTATGTGAAAACAGACAATGAATTGAACTGTACGATGTTAACTGTCGAATAACCCAGTTATTGCATAGCGTCATCGCTATGGTTGATACATACTGAACTGATGGCATCACATTAATAAAAAAAAGAGATGAACTTTGGTAGAGTCAGGACAGATTTCAGCAGCTGGTGCCCAGCAACATCCTTGAGATCGACCCGCACGTAGACTGTGAGCATGGCCCGCGCCAGACACATCAACAGTGAGCTCCAACTGTAGCAGAGACTACATGCCATCCTCCTGCCACATCCAAAGTCACGCGCTCCACTGACTGAGCCAAATCCGCCTCATCCCTCCAGCCTTAAAAGACTGTCATGACAAATGGAACCCAAAGTTATGAACTAAATGAACTCAGTACACATTTTGGAAGGATGGCCCATAGACTAAGAGAGTGATATCTGTGTGTAGACACCTGGGACCAGGGAAAGGGATGGTGATTACTTTAGAACGTATTGGGAACCTGAGCATAATGCAAATGGTATGGAATAAGAGGTGGAGACTGTCCTGGTTTTGGCTGGGACAGAGTTAATTTTTCTTGAGCTTGGGGGGGAGCACAGCCAGAATGCTGGACCCGGATCGGTAAATGGAGTGTTCCATATCATGTGATGCCTTGCTCAGTATGTAAAGGAGGGGCCGCTGGGAAGGAGGAGGGTTCTCTCTCGCTTTTGGGATTGCGACCATGGGAGCCGACAGGGTGAGCAGTGATGGGCGCCACGTGGGAAGCGGGGAAAAGCGCAGAGAGTGAAGTCTGCAGTCAAGCCGAACCCAGCCAAGACGGGCCGGGTGTCAGTTGGCGGGTGGTGAGCAATCGGATTGCACATTACCTGTTTGTATTTCATAATATCGGTAGTAGTAGTCTCTTTTTTTTCAATTATTAAACCTACAAGTCTCCCTACTTCTACCCCTCCAATTCTCTCCCCCGTGCCCTGGGCAGGGGAGGGTGACTGAATGGCTGCGTGGTGCCTGGCTGCCGGCCGGGTTTAAACCACGACACTAGGTTTGGAAACTACTTCCAGGATGTTTTGCTCCATCATCTTCCCAGGGACTGAGGGGAGGCTGACGGTCCTGTGAGTTCCCCGGCTCTTCCTTCTATCCCTTCCGGTTCCTCTCGCCTATGTGGAGACAGAAGAGGTTGAAGTGTGTCCGTGCTGAGCCACTTCAAAACCTTGCTATTTCTGTTCAGTCAGCTCTCATCTCAAAACAGAAGCTTGGGGGGCACACATCAAGCTCCTCACACTCAGCAACTTTGGCCACTGTTGGGCTGACCGACGAGGATGGGATTCGAACCCACGCGTGCAGAGCACAATGGATTAGCAGTCCATCGCCTTCACCACTCGGCCACCTCGTCCGCATGCTGCTGCTGCTCCTGCCGCTGCTGCCGCTGGCACTGCCACTGCTCCTGATCTTGCTGCTCCTGCTCCTGCTGCTCTTGTTCCTGCTCCAGCCCCAGCTCCTGCCCCTGCTCCTAACGCTTACACCTTCTTACACTGTTTGCCATGGGAGAGAAAAAGGCAGCCTCCAGCTTGTGCCTCTTGGGACTGGTCCACTGTCCCGAGAGCTGGGCTGAGCTCTGGGGACCTCTGGGAAACAGGTCCCAGCATTCACATCAGCAAATGTCTGGAGAGCAGAGCTCCACACTCCTTCCTGGGAAGGAACACGGGACAGTGACCCAGGCGTGGCTCAGTGCCCGCAAAGGAGTTGAGCCTGACTTTGAGGCTAAATTGTCACCAGCCACCTTGCCCTCACGTTCTGGAAGCATACCACCAGCTCCTACGGACAGGAGTCCCTCACACTTGACTGCTGGACTTTTCACCAGGACAGAGCATGTGCCTCAGGCTTGGCCGTGGCTTCTCTGTGCTGTTCCCCCTGGTGCTCACCCAGGCTCTCATCACAGGCTGCTTCTCTCCCAGCACAGCTAACAGTCAGGAACGATGAGGGAGCTGAGCGGCACCGTCCCCACTGCACACAACTCCCCTTTTCACCTGCCAGAGCTGCGGTGCTGCAGAGAGCGTAAACCGCTGCGCTGGTCCCCTGAGCCCACACCTCTCTGTACATTGAAGGTCAGACCCTGGGCTGGGGGAAATGGTGCAGAAGCCAGCCTCGCTGCCCCTGGTGGATAACAGAAAGGTGGGCATGGGATTGTGCACCGTGGGATGGACACCAAAGGCAGGGCCCTGGGAGCCTCTTTCTCCTCCACCTGCTTAATTCCCGTCCTTGAGGAAGGGGAGCAGTGCACAGCCTTGGGGGCTGGCACCAGAGCCGCTTGCACCCTGGTCACTCTGAATAGTTTCTCCAGCCCCAGCCCACCCCATGGGCCTGTAATTGTGGAGATAGTTGAACAAGGAGAGACTGGCAGATTCAGTGTTGCCTCCGCGTCAGGAGCCCATGGCAGCAGGGAGCAATGGCCTGGGAAACGCAATGCTCTGCCAAGCTCCTTCCTCAGAGCGCTGGCACTGCATGAGGCAGATGTGAAAAATTCCTGGGATTCGCTTTCTGGGTTCTTAACAAAGGCTTTTCTAACAAAGCAGCCAGGGCCACCACTGCCTCTCATTAATGCAGCAGCCTGTTGAGTCTCTGCTGTAATCAATGCAGCACAGGGACATCCAACAGAAAATTCGGGCTCCCTCCATGCTTTGTGCTGTGGCTTTCGAGGTGTGCCGATGAGTAATGGGGCTCCTTCCAGAAGAGCTGAAGAGCTCTCCCCCCCGCCAAGCTGGCCTTGTCTCCATTGTTATAGGCTGTCAGGGGCGAAACCCGGCAGCTATGGAAAAATCCGTAGCTGTAGCAAGGGAGGAACTCTCTTGGACAGTCCGCTGGTTGGGACTGGAGAAGAAGGGAGAATGAAACACGGCTCTCTAGCAAAACTGTGATGCCCAATGTCTTTAATGAGAAAATCAAAGGAAAATGGAAAAGGCGAGAGCTGAAGCAATGCATGTTGGAGGCCGAGAAAAGCTCAGAGAAGTGCTGCCGTCGGAAGGAAAACCTCCACGCCAGGCATGCTTCCTGTGCAACTCCCCCTCAAGGCTCTGGCAGTCACGTATGCTCTAGACGCATTGCTACGGAAGGAAGGTGGAGGTGTTTGATGGGGAGCGTAAGGTAAAGCAGAGCAAGAGGGGGAAAGAGAGAGGCTTCCTTGGGAAGAGACGGAAGGCCGCTCCCTCGGGGCTGGCTCCTGGACTTTCCTCGAGGCCCCTGGTGCTCCATCACGGGCAAGCGATCCACGGGCTTCAGCATAAGAGATTGCCCCGTCCCAGAGGCCCGCAGAGCCCGCGGCCCAGACCGGACCACCCAAAGCCGCCCAGCCCCAGGGAGCCCCCAGAAGCGATGGGCACACTGGCAGCGCTGAGGGAGCTCCCCACGGCAGCCGACGCGGTGGATCCCACGGCTGTGCTCTGAGGGAAGGAGCTGAGGATTGGGCCCGGCAGCGTCACCATCACTGGCGAGGGCTGGATCGCAACGCTGGAGTCGGCGCACCGGATGACGCAGGGCTCGTTGCAGCTGTTGGCAAGCGGGGTTGGGCCGCAGGTGGCTGGCAGGCACGGGCTGTAGCACGACATGTCTTGCAGAGGGAGGCGACCCTGCAAGACCGGGAGGGAGCAGAGGGCATTAGCTGTCGGGCCCTTTCAGACCCCCAGCTTGGCTCCTCCGAGAACAAACCAGTGGCTGGCCAGGGCCACATCTCCCTGGGAAGTTCCTTTGCATGCCAAGAGTGACCAAGGCCGGTCGCTGTGCCATGCATGGGGGAGGAAGCACCTGGTGACCCCTTGGACGGTACTGGTCGTGCAGCCTCAGATTTCAGCAGAGCCACTGCTACAAAAGAGCCCAAATGACTCCCTCTCAGGAGGGAAGAAAGCTTTCCCTCTTCCCTCGCCAGCTCACCTCCCAGAAGAGGGAAGCACAGTGTATTTTCAAGCCTGGACCACGTATCAGAAGGACCCCGCACAGAAGGGAAGCAGTCCCGTTGACAGAAATCCTGCCAGCACGAAGAGAAGCAGTGAGTTCAGACTTACCAGGTTCAATGTGGAGAGCAAGGGAAGAGACGTGGATGGAAGGGCTTGGAGTGGCCCGGGCTTTTTATATGGTGAGCCAGCGCCTCGGGAGACCTGGAACACACCTTCTTTGTGAAGCACGTTAACAAACAGCAATTTGAGGCTTGCAAAGCACAGCCCACAGATGAAGAACTTGTCCCTTTCATCTGAAAGGCCCGGCCTGTGTTTCCCTATTGGGTGAGAGCGCAGTGATGCATTAGTTGCTGGCTCCTCAAAGCAACGGTCATTTGAGGTCCCATGCCACTTCCCAGGGAAGGGTTTCAGTAGCTCCAGGCCCTGTGTGTGGGTTGTGCACATCCTTGCTGGGGAACGTGAGTACCACTCTCAGTCTGGGCTTCAGGCGTGGAGCACTCGTGATGAAGGCCACTCACGTGGGTCTCCTGTTGAAGGGCTGAGGCTGACCCTGAGAAACACAAGGCCTTGCACGGCCATGGGAGGGCTCAGCAATGAGCTAAGGCCCGGTGTGACTGTTTCTCCTTCTCAGAATTCTCATTCTCAAAGTGGGTAGTCAGCCCCAAGGACGCAAGGTCACAGGGGCTGAGGAGGAAACTCATAGGCATTTGACTGAGGGTGCATTTTGCTTTCGGTCACCTTGCCAGCCCTGGAAAGGACAAGTGCTCTTGTGGCTGCAGTTCAAAGCAGAAGGCATGTTGCGGAGCAAGGATGGGCCTGTGCTGTCCGCTTCCTGCCCTCAGGTGTTACCACGCGCCTGCTGTGGCAGGTGGATGCACGTGCCCTCTGCTGCTGCCTCAGCTTTGCTTGGGCACAGCAAATGCCAGGCTCCTCATGTGGTAGAGGAATGCCTCCCCAGCCTTCCCGCATCTGGCAGTGGAGGCAGGATGGCAGGCCAAGGAGGAGAGCAGCCCAGCGATGGCCCTCGCTGCCTGCTGTAGCAGAGCTGTGACGGGCTGTGTCATGCTCCTGTCTGGTGACAAAGGAGGCTACGTGAGGAGCAGAGTGTCTGTCCTGGTGCCTGCTCCTGTTTGCATAACCTCTCAGTTGCCACAAGGCAGAGCAGAGAGGCGGGAGCAGCAGGGCTGTAGCCAACTTCTCTGCTTACCCACCGCGGCCTTTGGCATTTGCTGGTGCTCATCAGTAGTTTGAGCGCTCATCCATTAGTGCACCGGCCGGGAACAGAGCAGCCACAGGGCAGGGCGTCCCATGCAGGGAGTTTCCCTCAGGGCTGGTCCCTGCTGGCATCTTCCCCTGCAGAGTTTGCTGTGGGCAACCCGTGCCCCTTCTGTGGGGATGGGCCACGTCTCTGAGGGCCAATCTCAGGGCTTTGGGGGGCTGGAAGATATAGGCAACCACTTCCCTGCTCTTCAGCTGAGGACACGCTGGGGACCGAGTGCCTCGCAACTTCCTCAGAGAGCCTCAGAGCCTTTCAGGAGGGAGCATCACTGGCTGCTTTGTCAGTGCACTTCCAGTTCCACCTGGAAGAGGCACGGGTGGCTGCCGCCCACCCTGGTGCCATGCTGACTGCTGGGACCTGTTTCTGCCTGTCCGGAGTGAGCACGTTTCCACTGTGAGCTGTGGCACTGGGTCTCCCGTCCCATCAGGATGGCACAACAGCCCCAGAGCATGGCCCTGCTGCAAGCGACGGCAGAAGTGAGTCAGAGCCATCAACGTTTTGCAGGAGAAGACAACATCCCCCTTCTAAGACCCTTTCCCCAAATGGTACGGCCGCCCGGGTGAGAGCGTGGCCCATCTGCCCAAGCAGCACGGGCAGGCAGAGGCTTTTTCCAGGCAGCTCTCAGGGCTGGCAACACACGCCTGGCCTTTGAGCTCCCGCCACACCTCTCCGGACAGGCAAGGTCTCCTCTGTGTCTCGTAGGGTAGCAGGGAGCACCATCTGCTGCCACTCAGAGGCTGCAGCCTCAGTCTGGTGGTCTGTCACACCGGTCCATCAAAGAAGCAGGCTCCCCAGGCCCTGGACACTTACGGGCGGAAACTTTCCTCGGTTTGGACCGTGCTCCAGAAACGTCTGGGAGTGGGAACGTCAGGGCACGTCCGTGCTGTCCTTCCCTTGGCTGCCATTTCACCAAGGAGGATTTCACCCAGGATTTCAAGGAGTCACCAAGTGGTTGGGCAAGATGCTAACAGCCATGACAACACTGTACACAAAGCTGCATTTCTGCAGGAACGTGGACACGAGGTTGCACCTAGGGTCCTGGGCAGGTCTGAATCCATTTCCCCCGGATTCCCTGATGCCAGTGCATGGATGATGTGCACCGAGGTGGAGCTGAGGTCTCTCGCAGTGCCTCAGCACTATTTGGTGACTCACAGGTGACTCCAAGGTGGTCTGCTGGTGCCACCTTGCAATTAAAGGGCCCCGAATGTGCCAATCCATCCCTGAGCCAGGGAAAACAAGCCAGACCCTCTGGGTCAGTGACCTGAACAAGCCAGCAGGCAATGATGCAAAGGTGAGTGTTGTTTGGGAAGACTGTGCCGAAGCAAACAGGTCCACTTGGTGATGGCTCGCTTTCAGGCCTGAGTCAGCAGGCTCCTTCATCGCTCTCCAGGGCCGTTGTTTCTCCTCAGGAGAGTAATGAGTAAAGTCCTGGCAGGCAAGGCAAGGGCTCTGCAGTTCCCAGAGAACTGGCCTTTCCTGACTGAGGACAACAGCTGAACTGCTGGGCCCCCTTTGCATGGTGTGCATCACCGAGGCCCGAGGGGAGCAGACATCTGCCACCGAGTACCCTGAGCCACTCCAGCAATGGCCTCCGTGTCCCCATCCCTGCACACAATGGGGTTTTGGTCCAGAGTGCAGGACGGCCTTGTTTGACCATGACCTTCCAAACACTCTGGGGATCTGAGTCTCCTCCATTCTCTGTCCCCCAGTAGAACAGCCATCCTGCAGAGGCTTGGCTGGGCTCCGAGCAACTCCATAGGCGGCAGGCACTGGTGTTGTTCAGGGTCAGTGTCAACCCGTCAAAGAGAGACCCTTCTGAGTGGCCTTCAGGCGTGCCCCACAGGAAAATTCCTATCTAAGTGGGGCCACGTTCCCCAGGAAGGGCAGGACGTGTACATCACCTACTCATGGCCTGAATCTGCTGCAAGGCTTCACCAGCTACTGGAACGAGACCTCAAAGGAGCGTTGGTCTGGGGAAGAAACATAATTGCTATCAACAAAATCACGTCAGTGCTACCCAGGATGAAAAGGGAGGCACGCATTTCAGGCAACGGAGGCATGTCTTTCATCTACCAGCATAGGTGTGAGAAGTCCAAATTGCTGTTTCTCAACATGCTTCATGTTTGTGGCATTTTTCAGCTCCCCTGGGGCTCTGGGCCGCAGTATAAAAGCATGCCCAACTGCCAGCTCCTCTGTCGTCTCCTCGTGCCTTCCCCTGCTCTCTGAAGTTGGTAAGTGTCAGTTCATTTTGCCTCTTGTCTCCTCGGTTGGCAGGACAGATTTTGTGGAGAGGGCTGTATCCGCAGTTCAGCAATGCTCCTTTTGCACTGTTGGCATGACGAGAAGCTTCCACAGGAGAGCTAGTCCCACCATAGACGTCTTCTTCCGTAGTGGCTGCTGTCTTCAGGAGCCCTGTTGCGTTTTACTCAGACATGTCCCCTCCTGAAAGATGTGGGTGAGAGGAGCCTGACCTGACAAGACGAGGGGTCTTGAGGGTGGGGGCAGGGAGAAGGAGACCCGTTTGTCTGAGTGAACAAATTGATGCTTGTACAAGGGCTGATGGATGATCAGGAAGTACAGAGCCCGATGCCAGGAAGAGGGAGCCTCTTGGTGTGCAGTAGAAAATCGTTCCCTGACCAAGGCCACAGCACCAAGGCTACGCTCCACCCGTCTGGAAAACCTGGCATCCATTTCCTCACGGCGGGAGGGGGCTTACTGAGGATTCTCTCTGGGGCACCTTCCCTACCAAATTTCCAGGGCTGAGCAGAAGGAGTGTTGTGAAATATCCTCACAGCCTGCAGACATCCCCTTGGTAATGGAGTCACCGGAGGTAGCAGAGGGCCTCCATGGGGCAGGCATGCCTGGGCGTGGCAAGGCCAGCTGAGGTATAGGCTGCGAGGGAGCTTGACTTGGACAGGGGAAGCTTCATTATGTTTTGACGGACCCTCTCGGATCACCCTTCAATTACTAGCAAATACCCAATGCAGACCCCATCCCAAATCTCTATCCGCTGAGCGGCCAGCCACTGGTTTGTTCTCGGAGGAGCCAAGCTGGGGGTCTGAAAGGGCCCGACAGCTAATGCCCTCTGCTCCCTCCCGGTCTTGCAGGGTCGCCTCCCTCTGCAAGACATGTCGTGCTACAGCCCGTGCCTGCCAGCCACCTGCGGCCCAACCCCGCTTGCCAACAGCTGCAACGAGCCCTGCGTCATCCGGTGCGCCGACTCCAGCGTTGCGATCCAGCCCTCGCCAGTGATGGTGACGCTGCCGGGCCCAATCCTCAGCTCCTTCCCTCAGAGCACAGCCGTGGGATCCACCGCGTCGGCTGCCGTGGGGAGCTCCCTCAGCGCTGCCAGTGTGCCCATCGCTTCTGGGGGCTCCCTGGGGCTGGGCGGCTTTGGGTGGTCCGGTCTGGGCCGCGGGCTCTGCGGGCCTCTGGGACGGGGCAATCTCTTATGCTGAAGCCCGTGGATCGCTTGCCCGTGATGGAGCACCAGGGGCCTCGAGGAAAGTCCAGGAGCCAGCCCCGAGGGAGCGGCCTTCCGTCTCTTCCCAAGGAAGCCTCTCTCTTTCCCCCTCTTGCTCTGCTTTACCTTACGCTCCCCATCAAACACCTCCACCTTCCTTCCGTAGCAATGCGTCTAGAGCATACGTGACTGCCAGAGCCTTGAGGGGGAGTTGCACAGGAAGCATGCCTGGCGTGGAGGTTTTCCTTCCGACGGCAGCACTTCTCTGAGCTTTTCTCGGCCTCCAACATGCATTGCTTCAGCTCTCGCCTTTTCCATTTTCCTTTGATTTTCTCATTAAAGACATTGGGCATCACAGCTTTGCTAGAGAGCCGTGTTTCATTCTCCCTTCTTCTCCAATCCCAACCAGCGGACTGTCCAAGAGAGTTCCTCCCTTGCTACAGCTACGGATTTTTCCATAGCTGCCGGGTTTCGCCCCTGACAGCCTATAACAATGGAGACAAGGCCAGCTTGGCGGGGGGGAGAGCTCTTCAGCTCTTCTGGAAGGAACCCCATTACTCATCGGCACACCTCAAAAGCCACGACATAAAGCATGAAGGGAGCCGGAATTGCCACAGAATCATAGAATTGCCCCGACTGATAGGGACCCCCAAAGATCATCTAGCCCAACCTTTTGCAGGAAAGGGAGCCCAGATGAGATTATCTAGCGCCCTGTCCAATTGCATCTTGAAAACCTCCTGTCACCAGAATTCTACCACGTCCCTGGGGAGGTTGTTGTAGTGAATGATTGTTCTCACTGTAAAATATGTCTTCCTTGTATGAAGGCGAAACCTCTCCCGCTTGCTCCCTCTTCTCTCCGTGTGGCTCTTTGTTAAGAGGGAGTGTGCGTCGTCTTTGTAGCTGCCTTTAGATACTGGAAAACTGTGATGAGTGCAGGGGAAGAGCAGCACAGCACAGCACGAGACTCGGTATGGCGTGTTTGTGGGAGGAAGCAGAGGTGGGAGAAGGGAGGGTTCAGGGTGGTCTTGGGAGGAAGAAACGTGAGGAAACTAGAGGGAAGATGGGATAACATGGCTGTCCCTCAAGAACTACTTGCTGTTCAGGATGTTTGCCTGGACGTGCCCTGCTTCTGATCGGTGCAGCCTGTCCTGTCTTCTTCTTAAGCTCTATTCCTAGCGACTTTCCCTGGTGAGGGGCTCTCTGATCTGTGTGCATGTGTGCGTATGGAAGTCTAGGGGCCAGCAACTGGAGCCAAACCACAGGTGGCCGTGGTTCCGGTCTCAGTGGTGCCAGTCACTGGAGTGGGACCGGAGGTCGTCGGCACTGCTTGTCTGGGGTGCCGGCACCTGGACAGACCAGGGTGAGTGGAAATAATGTGCTGCCAGCAAGTGAAGCATGTGAGGGTATGCAAGTCAGTGTGTGACTGCTCTCAAGTATCAAGCCAGCTGAGGCAGCGAGTGGGTAAAGCGGCTTGGGAGCCACGTGTGGGTGTGTGCCCCTCAGGATGAGGTCACAGAGGGCGTTGGCTACAGGAGGCACCAGAGGGTCCTGGCCAACCACCAGAGACATCATAAGGCCATTTCGTGTCTGCGTGCATGTCTCTGGGGCCAAGAGAACCGGAGGAGCTGGCTGCCAGAACGACCAGGGTGTCAAGGTGTGCTGGTTTGGGGATAGAGGTAATTTTCTTCATAGTAGCTGGTATGGGGCTGCGTTTGGGGTTTGTGCTGAAAACGGTGTTGATAATAGAGAGGTGTTGTTGTCGTTGCTGAGCAGTGCTTACACAGAGTCCAGGCCTTTTCTGCCTCTCACACCAGCCCACCAGCCAGTAGGCTTGGGGGTGCACAAAAAGATGGCCGGGGTCACAACCGGGACAGCTGACCCCAACTGACCAAAGGGATATTCCATACCATATGACGTCACGCTCAGCACATAAATCTGTGGGAAGAAGAAGGAATGGAGGAGATGTTTGGAGTTATGGCGTTTGTCTTCCCAAGTAACCATGATGGAGGCCTGCTCTCCTGGAGACAGATACCTGCCTGTCGATGCAAGGAGTGAATGAATTCCTTGCTTTGTTCTTCTTGCGTGCGCGGCTTTTGCTTTATCTATTAATCTGTCTTTATCTCAACCCAGGACTTTTACCCTTCCGATCCCCTCCCCCATCGCACCGGTGCGGGCAGTGAGTGAGCGGCTGCGTGGTGTTTACTTGCCGCCTGGAGTGAAACCACACCACCAGGCCCACCGGAGCCAGGGACCAGCTACAGGGTGGACGGGGTGTCTCAGTCCAGCTGCTGGAGTGATCCACGTTGTACATGTGTGTAATATTGTCCCACTCACAGTCCTTCATCGTGATCAGCCAGAAGGGGACCTGGACGAGGCTCTCGGTGCCCTCTGTTGAGTGCTGTGTGTTCCTGCCTGGGTTGATCGGTGTGGTCGGCCATGTGTTATATGTGTCGTACACATGGATTTGTGTGTGTGTGTGCCTCCTGGGAGGCATGCTCAGCCTCGCTGATGTCTGGGCCAGGGGCCATGGAGCTGTGGCAGCCTGAGCCTGAGCTCTGCTGGGCTCCTGGGTTCAGCAGCCACTGAACAGAAAGGGATCCTTCTGGGCTCTCCAAACCGCCAAGCTCGCCTGTCGATGAGGAAGAGTTCTGCTCTGCTTCTCTTCTCTGAGGCTGGGGTGAGATGAATGCAGGTGAGATTACGGTGCCTATGAAGAAGCTGACCTCTCCACAGCAGGCAGCCCCTTTCTCATCTCCCACAGACTCTCCCCCTGGATTCAGACCCAACTGGGCTGTCAATGGCGGCAGTGGTCCCCTTTACCTGCCTCCCAGGCCTTAGGGATACGTGAGGCTGGCGGGGGGTTGGGTAGAGGGGTGGGGTCAGCAGCATTCTGAGCTCTGAGCCCCTTGGCCAAACCCCAGGCTCTTCTCCTCGCATCTTGCTTCCATGCAGCCACGTCCAGGTACGCTGCTCACAGGTGCTGAACTCCAGCAACCACAAGGCATCCTTGGAAGTGCAAAAGTACTGGGAAGTGCACCCAGAGGAGAGCAGGGTGGGGAGATCAAGGTGTCCATGGTCGTGGGGAAGAGATATCCCAAGGAGATGTCCAGGGATTGGGAAAGGGAGGCAGGTGGCCAGAGAGGCAGAAGTGCAAGTGTGTGTAAGAGAGGGGTGGTCGTGTGGGCAGGAAGAGGCTCCGGCCACCTCTGTGTCTTTCATAACCACGCAGGATCATTCCTGTCCTCTGACCCCTGCCAAGTCGCTCCTGACCACGCGATACAGCACATCTCTTGGTGGCATGGCTGGCTGCTGGCTACTCCTGCCTCCACACAGGTCTTCCCTGCTTTGTCACAAAACTGGTTAGGGGCTTGGTGTGTCTGAAATTTGAGGGGAGGCTGTGAGAGCTGGGATTCTTCCCATACCTGATGGAAGGGAATGAAGAGGGAGCCATAATCACTTCTCAGAAGTACCAACTGGCAGCACGAGTGGGAGTGGGCACAAATTGAAACACATGAAGTCCCAGCTCAAGGCAAGAAAACACTTCCTTACCATGAGGGGGGTCAAACAGCAGACCAGGTTGCCCAGAGAGGTTGTGGAGTCTCCATCCTTGGAGATACTCAAAACCCAGCTGGACGATGTCCTAAGCAACCAGCTCAAGCTGACCCTGCTGGAGCACTTGGCTGCCGCTGCCACCGCTCCTGCTGCTGCTTGTCCTGCTCTTGCTGCTGCTCCTGCCACTGCTGCTGCCACTGGTTCTGCCGCTGCTCCTGCTCTCGCTGCTCCTGTTCCTGCTCCTGCTGCAGCTCTAACCCATTCGTCGATAGTGGATACTATGACCAACGTTAGAGGGACCCTACCTCCAGCCACGTGGAGGACAGGAACAATCGAGTTTATTGGCCTGTGTGGATTCGATGGCTTGGCACATTCCACCCACAGCAGTATAAGGCTCTAGTGGACACTGGTGCCCAACGCACCCTGATGCCATCCCATTTTAAAGGGGCAGAAACCATTGGTATTTCAAGAGGGGTCTCAACAGCTGACTGTGTTGGAGGCCGAGGTGAGCCTAACTGCGAACGAGTGGCAAAAGCACCCCATCGTGACCGTCCCAGAAGCTCCATGCATTCTTGGTATAGATTATCTCAGGACAGGGTATTTTAAGGACCCAATCGGTGGGCTTTTGGTATAGCTGCCTTGGAGACAGAGGAAGTCAAACAGCTGTCTGCGTTGCCGGGTCTCTCAGAGGACCCCTCTGTTGTGGGATTGCTGAGGGTTGAAGAACAACGGGTGCCAATCGCTACTACAACAGTGCACCGACAACAATATCGCACCAGCCGAGACTCCGTAATTCCTGTCCATAACCTAGAGAGTCAAGGAGTGATCAACAAGACTCTCTCCCCCTCTAACAGCCCCATAGGGCCAGTGTGAAAGTCTAATGGAGAGTGGAGACTGACAGTAGACTATCGTGGCCTGAACGAAGTCACGCCACCGCTGAGCGCTGCCATACCGGACATGCTAGAGCTTCAATACGAACTAGAGTTGAAGGCAGCCAAGCATAGGCCACGACTGATATTGCTAAAGCATTCTTCTCCATCCCTCTGTCAGCATAGTGCAGGCCACAGTTTGCTTTCACCTGGAGGGGTGTCCAATGCACCTGCCAGTCAGCTGCCCCAGGGGCGGAATCACAGCCCCGCCATTTGCTGTGGACTGATCCAGCCTGCACTGGAAGAGGTTGAAGCCCTGGAACACCTGCGATGCCTTGATGACATCGTTGTAATGGGGTAATACAGCAGGAGAAGTTTTTGAGAAAGGAGAGAAAAGAGTCCAAATCCTTCTGAGAGCTGGTTTTGTCATAAAGCGGGGTAAGATCAAGGGACCTGCACAGGAGATTCAGTTTTTAGGAATAAAATGGCAAGATGGACATTGTCAGATTCCAATGGAGTTGACTGATAAAATAGCAGTTATGTCCCCGCAGACAAACCAAAGGAAACGCTAGCTTTCTTAGGCTTTGAGGGTTTCTGGAGACCCACTACGAGATATTGCTGCTCGGGTAGAGAACTTGGTTGTGAAAGTACGTCGTGTAGGTGCTCATGTACCCAAGAGCCAGGCCACTGAAGAACATCAGAAAGAGCAACAGGTGGATCAAGCTGCTAAGATTAAGGTGGCTCAAGTGGATCTGGACGGGCAACGTAAGGATGAAAAATTTATGGCTCACCAGGCCCATGACTCCTCAGGCCCTCAGGGAAGGGATGCAACGTATAGATGGACTCGTGACCGAGAGGTGGACTTAACCATGGACACCACTGCACAGGTTATCCGTCCATGGATGTGAGACGTGTGCAATCAAGCAAGCCAAACGGTTAAAACCCCTTTGGCATGGAGGACGATGGTTAAAATCTAAATACGGGTTGGCCTGGCAGATTGATTATATCCCACTCACACAAACTCAGCATGGCAAAGGCTATGTGCTCACAGTGGTGGAAGCAGCCACCGGATGGTTGTAAACGTGTGCTGTGCCCCACGCCACTGCCCGGAACGCTATTTTAGGCCTTGAGAAGCAAGTCTTGTGGTGGCATGGCACCCCAGAGAGAATTGAATCAGATAATGGGACTCATTTCCAAAATAATCTCATAGACACTTAGGCCAAAGAACATGCCATTGAGTGGGTGTGTCACAGCCCCTCTCCTGCACCAGCCTCCGGGAAAACTGAGCGGTGCAATGGGTTGCTAAAAACTACAGAGAACAATGGGTGGTGGAACTTTCAAACACTGGTACATGCACTTAGCGAAATGCACCTGGTTAGTCAATACTAGAGGATCTGCCAACCAGTCTGGCCCTGCTCAGTCAAACCTTCTTCGTACTGTAGATGGGGATAAGGTCTCTGCAGTGCGCATTAAAAACATGCTGGGGCAGACAGTCTGGGTTATTCCTGCTTCGGGTAAAGGTAAACCCATGCGTGGGATTAGTTTTGCCCAAGGACCTGGGTGCACACGGTGGCTAATGTGGAAGGACGGGGAAGTCCGATGTGCGCCTCAAGGGGATTGGATTTTATGTGAAAACAGACAATGAATTGAACTGTACGATGTTAACTGTCGAATAACCCAGTTATTGCATAGCGTCATCGCTATGGTTGATACATACTGAACTGATGGCATCACATTAATAAAAAAAAGAGATGAACTTTGGTAGAGTCAGGACAGATTTCAGCAGCTGGTGCCCAGCAACATCCTTGAGATCGACCCGCACGTAGACTGTGAGCATGGCCCGCGCCAGACACATCAACAGTGAGCTCCAACTGTAGCAGAGACTACATGCCATCCTCCTGCCACATCCAAAGTCACGCGCTCCACTGACTGAGCCAAATCCGCCTCATCCCTCCAGCCTTAAAAGACTGTCATGACAAATGGAACCCAAAGTTATGAACTAAATGAACTCAGTACACATTTTGGAAGGATGGCCCATAGACTAAGAGAGTGATATCTGTGTGTAGACACCTGGGACCAGGGAAAGGGATGGTGATTACTTTAGAACGTATTGGGAACCTGAGCATAATGCAAATGGTATGGAATAAGAGGTGGAGACTGTCCTGGTTTTGGCTGGGACAGAGTTAATTTTTCTTGAGCTTGGGGGGGAGCACAGCCAGAATGCTGGACCCGGATCGGTAAATGGAGTGTTCCATATCATGTGATGCCTTGCTCAGTATGTAAAGGAGGGGCCGCTGGGAAGGAGGAGGGTTCTCTCTCGCTTTTGGGATTGCGACCATGGGAGCCGACAGGGTGAGCAGTGATGGGCGCCACGTGGGAAGCGGGGAAAAGCGCAGAGAGTGAAGTCTGCAGTCAAGCCGAACCCAGCCAAGACGGGCCGGGTGTCAGTTGGCAGGTGGTGAGCAATCGGATTGCACATTACCTGTTTGTATTTCATAATATCGGTAGTAGTAGTCTCTTTTTTTTCAATTATTAAACCTACAAGTCTCCCTACTTCTACCCCTCCAATTCTCTCCCCCGTGCCCTGGGCAGGGGAGGGTGACTGAATGGCTGCGTGGTGCCTGGCTGCCGGCCGGGTTTAAACCACGACACTAGGTTTGGAAACTACTTCCAGGATGTTTTGCTCCATCATCTTCCCAGGGACTGAGGGGAGGCTGACGGTCCTGTGAGTTCCCCGGCTCTTCCTTCTATCCCTTCCGGTTCCTCTCGCCTATGTGGAGACAGAAGAGGTTGAAGTGTGTCCGTGCTGAGCCACTTCAAAACCTTGCTATTTCTGTTCAGTCAGCTCTCATCTCAAAACAGAAGCTTGGGGGGCACACATCAAGCTCCTCACACTCAGCAACTTTGGCCACTGTTGGGCTGACCGACGAGGATGGGATTCGAACCCACGCGTGCAGAGCACAATGGATTAGCAGTCCATCGCCTTCACCACTCGGCCACCTCGTCCGCATGCTGCTGCTGCTCCTGCCGCTGCTGCCGCTGGCACTGCCACTGCTCCTGATCTTGCTGCTCCTGCTCCTGCTGCTCTTGTTCCTGCTCCAGCCCCAGCTCCTGCCCCTGCTCCTAACGCTTACACCTTCTTACACTGTTTGCCATGGGAGAGAAAAAGGCAGCCTCCAGCTTGTGCCTCTTGGGACTGGTCCACTGTCCCGAGAGCTGGGCTGAGCTCTGGGGACCTCTGGGAAACAGGTCCCAGCATTCACATCAGCAAATGTCTGGAGAGCAGAGCTCCACACTCCTTCCTGGGAAGGAACACGGGACAGTGACCCAGGCGTGGCTCAGTGCCCGCAAAGGAGTTGAGCCTGACTTTGAGGCTAAATTGTCACCAGCCACCTTGCCCTCACGTTCTGGAAGCATACCACCAGCTCCTACGGACAGGAGTCCCTCACACTTGACTGCTGGACTTTTCACCAGGACAGAGCATGTGCCTCAGGCTTGGCCGTGGCTTCTCTGTGCTGTTCCCCCTGGTGCTCACCCAGGCTCTCATCACAGGCTGCTTCTCTCCCAGCACAGCTAACAGTCAGGAACGATGAGGGAGCTGAGCGGCACCGTCCCCACTGCACACAACTCCCCTTTTCACCTGCCAGAGCTGCGGTGCTGCAGAGAGCGTAAACCGCTGCGCTGGTCCCCTGAGCCCACACCTCTCTGTACATTGAAGGTCAGACCCTGGGCTGGGGGAAATGGTGCAGAAGCCAGCCTCGCTGCCCCTGGTGGATAACAGAAAGGTGGGCATGGGATTGTGCACCGTGGGATGGACACCAAAGGCAGGGCCCTGGGAGCCTCTTTCTCCTCCACCTGCTTAATTCCCGTCCTTGAGGAAGGGGAGCAGTGCACAGCCTTGGGGGCTGGCACCAGAGCCGCTTGCACCCTGGTCACTCTGAATAGTTTCTCCAGCCCCAGCCCACCCCATGGGCCTGTAATTGTGGAGATAGTTGAACAAGGAGAGACTGGCAGATTCAGTGTTGCCTCCGCGTCAGGAGCCCATGGCAGCAGGGAGCAATGGCCTGGGAAACGCAATGCTCTGCCAAGCTCCTTCCTCAGAGCGCTGGCACTGCATGAGGCAGATGTGAAAAATTCCTGGGATTCGCTTTCTGGGTTCTTAACAAAGGCTTTTCTAACAAAGCAGCCAGGGCCACCACTGCCTCTCATTAATGCAGCAGCCTGTTGAGTCTCTGCTGTAATCAATGCAGCACAGGGACATCCAACAGAAAATTCGGGCTCCCTCCATGCTTTGTGCTGTGGCTTTCGAGGTGTGCCGATGAGTAATGGGGCTCCTTCCAGAAGAGCTGAAGAGCTCTCCCCCCCGCCAAGCTGGCCTTGTCTCCATTGTTATAGGCTGTCAGGGGCGAAACCCGGCAGCTATGGAAAAATCCGTAGCTGTAGCAAGGGAGGAACTCTCTTGGACAGTCCGCTGGTTGGGACTGGAGAAGAAGGGAGAATGAAACACGGCTCTCTAGCAAAACTGTGATGCCCAATGTCTTTAATGAGAAAATCAAAGGAAAATGGAAAAGGCGAGAGCTGAAGCAATGCATGTTGGAGGCCGAGAAAAGCTCAGAGAAGTGCTGCCGTCGGAAGGAAAACCTCCACGCCAGGCATGCTTCCTGTGCAACTCCCCCTCAAGGCTCTGGCAGTCACGTATGCTCTAGACGCATTGCTACGGAAGGAAGGTGGAGGTGTTTGATGGGGAGCGTAAGGTAAAGCAGAGCAAGAGGGGGAAAGAGAGAGGCTTCCTTGGGAAGAGACGGAAGGCCGCTCCCTCGGGGCTGGCTCCTGGACTTTCCTCGAGGCCCCTGGTGCTCCATCACGGGCAAGCGATCCACGGGCTTCAGCATAAGAGATTGCCCCGTCCCAGAGGCCCGCAGAGCCCGCGGCCCAGACCGGACCACCCAAAGCCGCCCAGCCCCAGGGAGCCCCCAGAAGCGATGGGCACACTGGCAGCGCTGAGGGAGCTCCCCACGGCAGCCGACGCGGTGGATCCCACGGCTGTGCTCTGAGGGAAGGAGCTGAGGATTGGGCCCGGCAGCGTCACCATCACTGGCGAGGGCTGGATCGCAACGCTGGAGTCGGCGCACCGGATGACGCAGGGCTCGTTGCAGCTGTTGGCAAGCGGGGTTGGGCCGCAGGTGGCTGGCAGGCACGGGCTGTAGCACGACATGTCTTGCAGAGGGAGGCGACCCTGCAAGACCGGGAGGGAGCAGAGGGCATTAGCTGTCGGGCCCTTTCAGACCCCCAGCTTGGCTCCTCCGAGAACAAACCAGTGGCTGGCCAGGGCCACATCTCCCTGGGAAGTTCCTTTGCATGCCAAGAGTGACCAAGGCCGGTCGCTGTGCCATGCATGGGGGAGGAAGCACCTGGTGACCCCTTGGACGGTACTGGTCGTGCAGCCTCAGATTTCAGCAGAGCCACTGCTACAAAAGAGCCCAAATGACTCCCTCTCAGGAGGGAAGAAAGCTTTCCCTCTTCCCTCGCCAGCTCACCTCCCAGAAGAGGGAAGCACAGTGTATTTTCAAGCCTGGACCACGTATCAGAAGGACCCCGCACAGAAGGGAAGCAGTCCCGTTGACAGAAATCCTGCCAGCACGAAGAGAAGCAGTGAGTTCAGACTTACCAGGTTCAATGTGGAGAGCAAGGGAAGAGACGTGGATGGAAGGGCTTGGAGTGGCCCGGGCTTTTTATATGGTGAGCCAGCGCCTCGGGAGACCTGGAACACACCTTCTTTGTGAAGCACGTTAACAAACAGCAATTTGAGGCTTGCAAAGCACAGCCCACAGATGAAGAACTTGTCCCTTTCATCTGAAAGGCCCGGCCTGTGTTTCCCTATTGGGTGAGAGCGCAGTGATGCATTAGTTGCTGGCTCCTCAAAGCAACGGTCATTTGAGGTCCCATGCCACTTCCCAGGGAAGGGTTTCAGTAGCTCCAGGCCCTGTGTGTGGGTTGTGCACATCCTTGCTGGGGAACGTGAGTACCACTCTCAGTCTGGGCTTCAGGCGTGGAGCACTCGTGATGAAGGCCACTCACGTGGGTCTCCTGTTGAAGGGCTGAGGCTGACCCTGAGAAACACAAGGCCTTGCACGGCCATGGGAGGGCTCAGCAATGAGCTAAGGCCCAGTGTGACTGTTTCTCCTTCTCAGAATTCTCATTCTCAAAGTGGGTAGTCAGCCCCAAGGACGCAAGGTCACAGGGGCTGAGGAGGAAACTCATAGGCATTTGACTGAGGGTGCATTTTGCTTTCGGTCACCTTGCCAGCCCTGGAAAGGACAAGTGCTCTTGTGGCTGCAGTTCAAAGCAGAAGGCATGTTGCGGAGCAAGGATGGGCCTGTGCTGTCCGCTTCCTGCCCTCAGGTGTTACCACGCGCCTGCTGTGGCAGGTGGATGCACGTGCCCTCTGCTGCTGCCTCAGCTTTGCTTGGGCACAGCAAATGCCAGGCTCCTCATGTGGTAGAGGAATGCCTCCCCAGCCTTCCCGCATCTGGCAGTGGAGGCAGGATGGCAGGCCAAGGAGGAGAGCAGCCCAGCGATGGCCCTCGCTGCCTGCTGTAGCAGAGCTGTGACGGGCTGTGTCATGCTCCTGTCTGGTGACAAAGGAGGCTACGTGAGGAGCAGAGTGTCTGTCCTGGTGCCTGCTCCTGTTTGCATAACCTCTCAGTTGCCACAAGGCAGAGCAGAGAGGCGGGAGCAGCAGGGCTGTAGCCAACTTCTCTGCTTACCCACCGCGGCCTTTGGCATTTGCTGGTGCTCATCAGTAGTTTGAGCGCTCATCCATTAGTGCACCGGCCGGGAACAGAGCAGCCACAGGGCAGGGCGTCCCATGCAGGGAGTTTCCCTCAGGGCTGGTCCCTGCTGGCATCTTCCCCTGCAGAGTTTGCTGTGGGCAACCCGTGCCCCTTCTGTGGGGATGGGCCACGTCTCTGAGGGCCAATCTCAGGGCTTTGGGGGGCTGGAAGATATAGGCAACCACTTCCCTGCTCTTCAGCTGAGGACACGCTGGGGACCGAGTGCCTCGCAACTTCCTCAGAGAGCCTCAGAGCCTTTCAGGAGGGAGCATCACTGGCTGCTTTGTCAGTGCACTTCCAGTTCCACCTGGAAGAGGCACGGGTGGCTGCCGCCCACCCTGGTGCCATGCTGACTGCTGGGACCTGTTTCTGCCTGTCCGGAGTGAGCACGTTTCCACTGTGAGCTGTGGCACTGGGTCTCCCGTCCCATCAGGATGGCACAACAGCCCCAGAGCATGGCCCTGCTGCAAGCGACGGCAGAAGTGAGTCAGAGCCATCAACGTTTTGCAGGAGAAGACAACATCCCCCTTCTAAGACCCTTTCCCCAAATGGTACGGCCGCCCGGGTGAGAGCGTGGCCCATCTGCCCAAGCAGCACGGGCAGGCAGAGGCTTTTTCCAGGCAGCTCTCAGGGCTGGCAACACACGCCTGGCCTTTGAGCTCCCGCCACACCTCTCCGGACAGGCAAGGTCTCCTCTGTGTCTCGTAGGGTAGCAGGGAGCACCATCTGCTGCCACTCAGAGGCTGCAGCCTCAGTCTGGTGGTCTGTCACACCGGTCCATCAAAGAAGCAGGCTCCCCAGGCCCTGGACACTTACGGGCGGAAACTTTCCTCGGTTTGGACCGTGCTCCAGAAACGTCTGGGAGTGGGAACGTCAGGGCACGTCCGTGCTGTCCTTCCCTTGGCTGCCATTTCACCAAGGAGGATTTCACCCAGGATTTCAAGGAGTCACCAAGTGGTTGGGCAAGATGCTAACAGCCATGACAACACTGTACACAAAGCTGCATTTCTGCAGGAACGTGGACACGAGGTTGCACCTAGGGTCCTGGGCAGGTCTGAATCCATTTCCCCCGGATTCCCTGATGCCAGTGCATGGATGATGTGCACCGAGGTGGAGCTGAGGTCTCTCGCAGTGCCTCAGCACTATTTGGTGACTCACAGGTGACTCCAAGGTGGTCTGCTGGTGCCACCTTGCAATTAAAGGGCCCCGAATGTGCCAATCCATCCCTGAGCCAGGGAAAACAAGCCAGACCCTCTGGGTCAGTGACCTGAACAAGCCAGCAGGCAATGATGCAAAGGTGAGTGTTGTTTGGGAAGACTGTGCCGAAGCAAACAGGTCCACTTGGTGATGGCTCGCTTTCAGGCCTGAGTCAGCAGGCTCCTTCATCGCTCTCCAGGGCCGTTGTTTCTCCTCAGGAGAGTAATGAGTAAAGTCCTGGCAGGCAAGGCAAGGGCTCTGCAGTTCCCAGAGAACTGGCCTTTCCTGACTGAGGACAACAGCTGAACTGCTGGGCCCCCTTTGCATGGTGTGCATCACCGAGGCCCGAGGGGAGCAGACATCTGCCACCGAGTACCCTGAGCCACTCCAGCAATGGCCTCCGTGTCCCCATCCCTGCACACAATGGGGTTTTGGTCCAGAGTGCAGGACGGCCTTGTTTGACCATGACCTTCCAAACACTCTGGGGATCTGAGTCTCCTCCATTCTCTGTCCCCCAGTAGAACAGCCATCCTGCAGAGGCTTGGCTGGGCTCCGAGCAACTCCATAGGCGGCAGGCACTGGTGTTGTTCAGGGTCAGTGTCAACCCGTCAAAGAGAGACCCTTCTGAGTGGCCTTCAGGCGTGCCCCACAGGAAAATTCCTATCTAAGTGGGGCCACGTTCCCCAGGAAGGGCAGGACGTGTACATCACCTACTCATGGCCTGAATCTGCTGCAAGGCTTCACCAGCTACTGGAACGAGACCTCAAAGGAGCGTTGGTCTGGGGAAGAAACATAATTGCTATCAACAAAATCACGTCAGTGCTACCCAGGATGAAAAGGGAGGCACGCATTTCAGGCAACGGAGGCATGTCTTTCATCTACCAGCATAGGTGTGAGAAGTCCAAATTGCTGTTTCTCAACATGCTTCATGTTTGTGGCATTTTTCAGCTCCCCTGGGGCTCTGGGCCGCAGTATAAAAGCATGCCCAACTGCCAGCTCCTCTGTCGTCTCCTCGTGCCTTCCCCTGCTCTCTGAAGTTGGTAAGTGTCAGTTCATTTTGCCTCTTGTCTCCTCGGTTGGCAGGACAGATTTTGTGGAGAGGGCTGTATCCGCAGTTCAGCAATGCTCCTTTTGCACTGTTGGCATGACGAGAAGCTTCCACAGGAGAGCTAGTCCCACCATAGACGTCTTCTTCCGTAGTGGCTGCTGTCTTCAGGAGCCCTGTTGCGTTTTACTCAGACATGTCCCCTCCTGAAAGATGTGGGTGAGAGGAGCCTGACCTGACAAGACGAGGGGTCTTGAGGGTGGGGGCAGGGAGAAGGAGACCCGTTTGTCTGAGTGAACAAATTGATGCTTGTACAAGGGCTGATGGATGATCAGGAAGTACAGAGCCCGATGCCAGGAAGAGGGAGCCTCTTGGTGTGCAGTAGAAAATCGTTCCCTGACCAAGGCCACAGCACCAAGGCTACGCTCCACCCGTCTGGAAAACCTGGCATCCATTTCCTCACGGCGGGAGGGGGCTTACTGAGGATTCTCTCTGGGGCACCTTCCCTACCAAATTTCCAGGGCTGAGCAGAAGGAGTGTTGTGAAATATCCTCACAGCCTGCAGACATCCCCTTGGTAATGGAGTCACCGGAGGTAGCAGAGGGCCTCCATGGGGCAGGCATGCCTGGGCGTGGCAAGGCCAGCTGAGGTATAGGCTGCGAGGGAGCTTGACTTGGACAGGGGAAGCTTCATTATGTTTTGACGGACCCTCTCGGATCACCCTTCAATTACTAGCAAATACCCAATGCAGACCCCATCCCAAATCTCTATCCGCTGAGCGGCCAGCCACTGGTTTGTTCTCGGAGGAGCCAAGCTGGGGGTCTGAAAGGGCCCGACAGCTAATGCCCTCTGCTCCCTCCCGGTCTTGCAGGGTCGCCTCCCTCTGCAAGACATGTCGTGCTACAGCCCGTGCCTGCCAGCCACCTGCGGCCCAACCCCGCTTGCCAACAGCTGCAACGAGCCCTGCGTCATCCGGTGCGCCGACTCCAGCGTTGCGATCCAGCCCTCGCCAGTGATGGTGACGCTGCCGGGCCCAATCCTCAGCTCCTTCCCTCAGAGCACAGCCGTGGGATCCACCGCGTCGGCTGCCGTGGGGAGCTCCCTCAGCGCTGCCAGTGTGCCCATCGCTTCTGGGGGCTCCCTGGGGCTGGGCGGCTTTGGGTGGTCCGGTCTGGGCCGCGGGCTCTGCGGGCCTCTGGGACGGGGCAATCTCTTATGCTGAAGCCCGTGGATCGCTTGCCCGTGATGGAGCACCAGGGGCCTCGAGGAAAGTCCAGGAGCCAGCCCCGAGGGAGCGGCCTTCCGTCTCTTCCCAAGGAAGCCTCTCTCTTTCCCCCTCTTGCTCTGCTTTACCTTACGCTCCCCATCAAACACCTCCACCTTCCTTCCGTAGCAATGCGTCTAGAGCATACGTGACTGCCAGAGCCTTGAGGGGGAGTTGCACAGGAAGCATGCCTGGCGTGGAGGTTTTCCTTCCGACGGCAGCACTTCTCTGAGCTTTTCTCGGCCTCCAACATGCATTGCTTCAGCTCTCGCCTTTTCCATTTTCCTTTGATTTTCTCATTAAAGACATTGGGCATCACAGCTTTGCTAGAGAGCCGTGTTTCATTCTCCCTTCTTCTCCAATCCCAACCAGCGGACTGTCCAAGAGAGTTCCTCCCTTGCTACAGCTACGGATTTTTCCATAGCTGCCGGGTTTCGCCCCTGACAGCCTATAACAATGGAGACAAGGCCAGCTTGGCGGGGGGGAGAGCTCTTCAGCTCTTCTGGAAGGAACCCCATTACTCATCGGCACACCTCAAAAGCCACGACATAAAGCATGAAGGGAGCCGGAATTGCCACAGAATCATAGAATTGCCCCGACTGATAGGGACCCCCAAAGATCATCTAGCCCAACCTTTTGCAGGAAAGGGAGCCCAGATGAGATTATCTAGCGCCCTGTCCAATTGCATCTTGAAAACCTCCTGTCACCAGAATTCTACCACGTCCCTGGGGAGGTTGTTGTAGTGAATGATTGTTCTCACTGTAAAATATGTCTTCCTTGTATGAAGGCGAAACCTCTCCCGCTTGCTCCCTCTTCTCTCCGTGTGGCTCTTTGTTAAGAGGGAGTGTGCGTCGTCTTTGTAGCTGCCTTTAGATACTGGAAAACTGTGATGAGTGCAGGGGAAGAGCAGCACAGCACAGCACGAGACTCGGTATGGCGTGTTTGTGGGAGGAAGCAGAGGTGGGAGAAGGGAGGGTTCAGGGTGGTCTTGGGAGGAAGAAACGTGAGGAAACTAGAGGGAAGATGGGATAACATGGCTGTCCCTCAAGAACTACTTGCTGTTCAGGATGTTTGCCTGGACGTGCCCTGCTTCTGATCGGTGCAGCCTGTCCTGTCTTCTTCTTAAGCTCTATTCCTAGCGACTTTCCCTGGTGAGGGGCTCTCTGATCTGTGTGCATGTGTGCGTATGGAAGTCTAGGGGCCAGCAACTGGAGCCAAACCACAGGTGGCCGTGGTTCCGGTCTCAGTGGTGCCAGTCACTGGAGTGGGACCGGAGGTCGTCGGCACTGCTTGTCTGGGGTGCCGGCACCTGGACAGACCAGGGTGAGTGGAAATAATGTGCTGCCAGCAAGTGAAGCGTGTGAGGGTATGCAAGTCAGTGTGTGACTGCTCTCAAGTATCAAGCCAGCTGAGGCAGCGAGTGGGTAAAGCGGCTTGGGAGCCACGTGTGGGTGTGTGCCCCTCAGGATGAGGTCACAGAGGGCGTTGGCTACAGGAGGCACCAGAGGGTCCTGGCCAACCACCAGAGACATCATAAGGCCATTTCGTGTCTGCGTGCATGTCTCTGGGGCCAAGAGAACCGGAGGAGCTGGCTGCCAGAACGACCAGGGTGTCAAGGTGTGCTGGTTTGGGGATAGAGGTAATTTTCTTCATAGTAGCTGGTATGGGGCTGCGTTTGGGGTTTGTGCTGAAAACGGTGTTGATAATAGAGAGGTGTTGTTGTCGTTGCTGAGCAGTGCTTACACAGAGTCCAGGCCTTTTCTGCCTCTCACACCAGCCCACCAGCCAGTAGGCTTGGGGGTGCACAAAAAGATGGCCGGGGTCACAACCGGGACAGCTGACCCCAACTGACCAAAGGGATATTCCATACCATATGACGTCACGCTCAGCACATAAATCTGTGGGAAGAAGAAGGAATGGAGGAGATGTTTGGAGTTATGGCGTTTGTCTTCCCAAGTAACCATGATGGAGGCCTGCTCTCCTGGAGACAGATACCTGCCTGTCGATGCAAGGAGTGAATGAATTCCTTGCTTTGTTCTTCTTGCGTGCGCGGCTTTTGCTTTATCTATTAATCTGTCTTTATCTCAACCCAGGACTTTTACCCTTCCGATCCCCTCCCCCATCGCACCGGTGCGGGCAGTGAGTGAGCGGCTGCGTGGTGTTTACTTGCCGCCTGGAGTGAAACCACACCACCAGGCCCACCGGAGCCAGGGACCAGCTACAGGGTGGACGGGGTGTCTCAGTCCAGCTGCTGGAGTGATCCACGTTGTACATGTGTGTAATATTGTCCCACTCACAGTCCTTCATCGTGATCAGCCAGAAGGGGACCTGGACGAGGCTCTCGGTGCCCTCTGTTGAGTGCTGTGTGTTCCTGCCTGGGTTGATCGGTGTGGTCGGCCATGTGTTATATGTGTCGTACACATGGATTTGTGTGTGTGTGTGCCTCCTGGGAGGCATGCTCAGCCTCGCTGATGTCTGGGCCAGGGGCCATGGAGCTGTGGCAGCCTGAGCCTGAGCTCTGCTGGGCTCCTGGGTTCAGCAGCCACTGAACAGAAAGGGATCCTTCTGGGCTCTCCAAACCGCCAAGCTCGCCTGTCGATGAGGAAGAGTTCTGCTCTGCTTCTCTTCTCTGAGGCTGGGGTGAGATGAATGCAGGTGAGATTACGGTGCCTATGAAGAAGCTGACCTCTCCACAGCAGGCAGCCCCTTTCTCATCTCCCACAGACTCTCCCCCTGGATTCAGACCCAACTGGGCTGTCAATGGCGGCAGTGGTCCCCTTTACCTGCCTCCCAGGCCTTAGGGATACGTGAGGCTGGCGGGGGGTTGGGTAGAGGGGTGGGGTCAGCAGCATTCTGAGCTCTGAGCCCCTTGGCCAAACCCCAGGCTCTTCTCCTCGCATCTTGCTTCCATGCAGCCACGTCCAGGTACGCTGCTCACAGGTGCTGAACTCCAGCAACCACAAGGCATCCTTGGAAGTGCAAAAGTACTGGGAAGTGCACCCAGAGGAGAGCAGGGTGGGGAGATCAAGGTGTCCATGGTCGTGGGGAAGAGATATCCCAAGGAGATGTCCAGGGATTGGGAAAGGGAGGCAGGTGGCCAGAGAGGCAGAAGTGCAAGTGTGTGTAAGAGAGGGGTGGTCGTGTGGGCAGGAAGAGGCTCCGGCCACCTCTGTGTCTTTCATAACCACGCAGGATCATTCCTGTCCTCTGACCCCTGCCAAGTCGCTCCTGACCACGCGATACAGCACATCTCTTGGTGGCATGGCTGGCTGCTGGCTACTCCTGCCTCCACACAGGTCTTCCCTGCTTTGTCACAAAACTGGTTAGGGGCTTGGTGTGTCTGAAATTTGAGGGGAGGCTGTGAGAGCTGGGATTCTTCCCATACCTGATGGAAGGGAATGAAGAGGGAGCCATAATCACTTCTCAGAAGTACCAACTGGCAGCACGAGTGGGAGTGGGCACAAATTGAAACACATGAAGTCCCAGCTCAAGGCAAGAAAACACTTCCTTACCAAGAGGGGGGTCAAACAGCAGACCAGGTTGCCCAGAGAGGTTGTGGAGTCTCCATCCTTGGAGATACTCAAAACCCAGCTGGACGATGTCCTAAGCAACCAGCTCAAGCTGACCCTGCTGGAGCACTTGGCTGCCGCTGCCACCGCTCCTGCTGCTGCTTGTCCTGCTCTTGCTGCTGCTCCTGCCACTGCTGCTGCCACTGGTTCTGCCGCTGCTCCTGCTCTCGCTGCTCCTGTTCCTGCTCCTGCTGCAGCTCTAACCCATTCGTCGATAGTGGATACTATGACCAACGTTAGAGGGACCCTACCTCCAGCCACGTGGAGGACAGGAACAATCGAGTTTATTGGCCTGTGTGGATTCGATGGCTTGGCACATTCCACCCACAGCAGTATAAGGCTCTAGTGGACACTGGTGCCCAACGCACCCTGATGCCATCCCATTTTAAAGGGGCAGAAACCATTGGTATTTCAAGAGGGGTCTCAACAGCTGACTGTGTTGGAGGCCGAGGTGAGCCTAACTGCGAACGAGTGGCAAAAGCACCCCATCGTGACCGTCCCAGAAGCTCCATGCATTCTTGGTATAGATTATCTCAGGACAGGGTATTTTAAGGACCCAATCGGTGGGCTTTTGGTATAGCTGCCTTGGAGACAGAGGAAGTCAAACAGCTGTCTGCGTTGCCGGGTCTCTCAGAGGACCCCTCTGTTGTGGGATTGCTGAGGGTTGAAGAACAACGGGTGCCAATCGCTACTACAACAGTGCACCGACAACAATATCGCACCAGCCGAGACTCCGTAATTCCTGTCCATAACCTAGAGAGTCAAGGAGTGATCAACAAGACTCTCTCCCCCTCTAACAGCCCCATAGGGCCAGTGTGAAAGTCTAATGGAGAGTGGAGACTGACAGTAGACTATCGTGGCCTGAACGAAGTCACGCCACCGCTGAGCGCTGCCATACCGGACATGCTAGAGCTTCAATACGAACTAGAGTTGAAGGCAGCCAAGCATAGGCCACGACTGATATTGCTAAAGCATTCTTCTCCATCCCTCTGTCAGCATAGTGCAGGCCACAGTTTGCTTTCACCTGGAGGGGTGTCCAATGCACCTGCCAGTCAGCTGCCCCAGGGGCGGAATCACAGCCCCACCATTTGCTGTGGACTGATCCAGCCTGCACTGGAAGAGGTTGAAGCCCTGGAACACCTGCGATGCCTTGATGACATCGTTGTAATGGGGTAATACAGCAGGAGAAGTTTTTGAGAAAGGAGAGAAAAGAGTCCAAATCCTTCTGAGAGCTGGTTTTGTCATAAAGCGGGGTAAGATCAAGGGACCTGCACAGGAGATTCAGTTTTTAGGAATAAAATGGCAAGATGGACATTGTCAGATTCCAATGGAGTTGACTGATAAAATAGCAGTTATGTCCCCGCAGACAAACCAAAGGAAACGCTAGCTTTCTTAGGCTTTGAGGGTTTCTGGAGACCCACTACGAGATATTGCTGCTCGGGTAGAGAATTTGGTTGTGAAAGTACGTCGTGTAGGTGCTCATGTACCCAAGAGCCAGGCCACTGAAGAACATCAGAAAGAGCAACAGGTGGATCAAGCTGCTAAGATTAAGGTGGCTCAAGTGGATCTGGACGGGCAACGTAAGGATGAAAAATTTATGGCTCGCCAGGCCCATGACTCCTCAGGCCCTCAGGGAAGGGATGCAACGTATAGATGGACTCGTGACCGAGAGGTGGACTTAACCATGGACACCACTGCACAGGTTATCCGTCCATGGATGTGAGACGTGTGCAATCAAGCAAGCCAAACGGTTAAAACCCCTTTGGCATGGAGGACGATGGTTAAAATCTAAATACGGGTTGGCCTGGCAGATTGATTATATCCCACTCACACAAACTCAGCATGGCAAAGGCTATGTGCTCACAGTGGTGGAAGCAGCCACCGGATGGTTGTAAACGTGTGCTGTGCCCCACGCCACTGCCCGGAACGCTATTTTAGGCCTTGAGAAGCAAGTCTTGTGGTGGCATGGCACCCCAGAGAGAATTGAATCAGATAATGGGACTCATTTCCAAAATAATCTCATAGACACTTAGGCCAAAGAACATGCCATTGAGTGGGTGTGTCACAGCCCCTCTCCTGCACCAGCCTCCGGGAAAACTGAGCGGTGCAATGGGTTGCTAAAAACTACAGAGAACAATGGGTGGTGGAACTTTCAAACACTGGTACATGCACTTAGCGAAATGCACCTGGTTAGTCAATACTAGAGGATCTGCCAACCAGTCTGGCCCTGCTCAGTCAAACCTTCTTCGTACTGTAGATGGGGATAAGGTCTCTGCAGTGCGCATTAAAAACATGCTGGGGCAGACAGTCTGGGTTATTCCTGCTTCGGGTAAAGGTAAACCCATGCGTGGGATTAGTTTTGCCCAAGGACCTGGGTGCACACGGTGGCTAATGTGGAAGGACGGGGAAGTCCGATGTGCGCCTCAAGGGGATTGGATTTTATGTGAAAACAGACAATGAATTGAACTGTACGATGTTAACTGTCGAATAACCCAGTTATTGCATAGCGTCATCGCTATGGTTGATACATACTGAACTGATGGCATCACATTAATAAAAAAAAGAGATGAACTTTGGTAGAGTCAGGACAGATTTCAGCAGCTGGTGCCCAGCAACATCCTTGAGATCGACCCGCACGTAGACTGTGAGCATGGCCCGCGCCAGACACATCAACAGTGAGCTCCAACTGTAGCAGAGACTACATGCCATCCTCCTGCCACATCCAAAGTCACGCGCTCCACTGACTGAGCCAAATCCGCCTCATCCCTCCAGCCTTAAAAGACTGTCATGACAAATGGAACCCAAAGTTATGAACTAAATGAACTCAGTACACATTTTGGAAGGATGGCCCATAGACTAAGAGAGTGATATCTGTGTGTAGACACCTGGGACCAGGGAAAGGGATGGTGATTACTTTAGAACGTATTGGGAACCTGAGCATAATGCAAATGGTATGGAATAAGAGGTGGAGACTGTCCTGGTTTTGGCTGGGACAGAGTTAATTTTTCTTGAGCTTGGGGGGGAGCACAGCCAGAATGCTGGACCCGGATCGGTAAATGGAGTGTTCCATATCATGTGATGCCTTGCTCAGTATGTAAAGGAGGGGCCGCTGGGAAGGAGGAGGGTTCTCTCTCGCTTTTGGGATTGCGACCATGGGAGCCGACAGGGTGAGCAGTGATGGGCGCCACGTGGGAAGCGGGGAAAAGCGCAGAGAGTGAAGTCTGCAGTCAAGCCGAACCCAGCCAAGACGGGCCGGGTGTCAGTTGGCAGGTGGTGAGCAATCGGATTGCACATTACCTGTTTGTATTTCATAATATCGGTAGTAGTAGTCTCTTTTTTTTCAATTATTAAACCTACAAGTCTCCCTACTTCTACCCCTCCAATTCTCTCCCCCGTGCCCTGGGCAGGGGAGGGTGACTGAATGGCTGCGTGGTGCCTGGCTGCCGGCCGGGTTTAAACCACGACACTAGGTTTGGAAACTACTTCCAGGATGTTTTGCTCCATCATCTTCCCAGGGACTGAGGGGAGGCTGACGGTCCTGTGAGTTCCCCGGCTCTTCCTTCTATCCCTTCCGGTTCTTCTCGCCTATGTGGAGACAGAAGAGGTTGAAGTGTGTCCGTGCTGAGCCACTTCAAAACCTTGCTATTTCTGTTCAGTCAGCTCTCATCTCAAAACAGAAGCTTGGGGGGCACACATCAAGCTCCTCACACTCAGCAACTTTGGCCACTGTTGGGCTGACCGACGAGGATGGGATTCGAACCCACGCGTGCAGAGCACAATGGATTAGCAGTCCATCGCCTTCACCACTCGGCCACCTCGTCCGCATGCTGCTGCTGCTCCTGCCGCTGCTGCCGCTGGCACTGCCACTGCTCCTGATCTTGCTGCTCCTGCTCCTGCTGCTCTTGTTCCTGCTCCAGCCCCAGCTCCTGCCCCTGCTCCTAACGCTTACACCTTCTTACACTGTTTGCCATGGGAGAGAAAAAGGCAGCCTCCAGCTTGTGCCTCTTGGGACTGGTCCACTGTCCCGAGAGCTGGGCTGAGCTCTGGGGACCTCTGGGAAACAGGTCCCAGCATTCACATCAGCAAATGTCTGGAGAGCAGAGCTCCACACTCCTTCCTGGGAAGGAACACGGGACAGTGACCCAGGCGTGGCTCAGTGCCCGCAAAGGAGTTGAGCCTGACTTTGAGGCTAAATTGTCACCAGCCACCTTGCCCTCACGTTCTGGAAGCATACCACCAGCTCCTACGGACAGGAGTCCCTCACACTTGACTGCTGGACTTTTCACCAGGACAGAGCATGTGCCTCAGGCTTGGCCGTGGCTTCTCTGTGCTGTTCCCCCTGGTGCTCACCCAGGCTCTCATCACAGGCTGCTTCTCTCCCAGCACAGCTAACAGTCAGGAACGATGAGGGAGCTGAGCGGCACCGTCCCCACTGCACACAACTCCCCTTTTCACCTGCCAGAGCTGCGGTGCTGCAGAGAGCGTAAACCGCTGCGCTGGTCCCCTGAGCCCACACCTCTCTGTACATTGAAGGTCAGACCCTGGGCTGGGGGAAATGGTGCAGAAGCCAGCCTCGCTGCCCCTGGTGGATAACAGAAAGGTGGGCATGGGATTGTGCACCGTGGGATGGACACCAAAGGCAGGGCCCTGGGAGCCTCTTTCTCCTCCACCTGCTTAATTCCCGTCCTTGAGGAAGGGGAGCAGTGCACAGCCTTGGGGGCTGGCACCAGAGCCGCTTGCACCCTGGTCACTCTGAATAGTTTCTCCAGCCCCAGCCCACCCCATGGGCCTGTAATTGTGGAGATAGTTGAACAAGGAGAGACTGGCAGATTCAGTGTTGCCTCCGCGTCAGGAGCCCATGGCAGCAGGGAGCAATGGCCTGGGAAACGCAATGCTCTGCCAAGCTCCTTCCTCAGAGCGCTGGCACTGCATGAGGCAGATGTGAAAAATTCCTGGGATTCGCTTTCTGGGTTCTTAACAAAGGCTTTTCTAACAAAGCAGCCAGGGCCACCACTGCCTCTCATTAATGCAGCAGCCTGTTGAGTCTCTGCTGTAATCAATGCAGCACAGGGACATCCAACAGAAAATTCGGGCTCCCTCCATGCTTTGTGCTGTGGCTTTCGAGGTGTGCCGATGAGTAATGGGGCTCCTTCCAGAAGAGCTGAAGAGCTCTCCCCCCCGCCAAGCTGGCCTTGTCTCCATTGTTATAGGCTGTCAGGGGCGAAACCCGGCAGCTATGGAAAAATCCGTAGCTGTAGCAAGGGAGGAACTCTCTTGGACAGTCCGCTGGTTGGGACTGGAGAAGAAGGGAGAATGAAACACGGCTCTCTAGCAAAGCTGTGATGCCCAATGTCTTTAATGAGAAAATCAAAGGAAAATGGAAAAGGCGAGAGCTGAAGCAATGCATGTTGGAGGCCGAGAAAAGCTCAGAGAAGTGCTGCCGTCGGAAGGAAAACCTCCACGCCAGGCATGCTTCCTGTGCAACTCCCCCTCAAGGCTCTGGCAGTCACGTACGCTCTAGACGCATTGCTACGGAAGGAAGGTGGAGGTGTTTGATGGGGAGCGTAAGGTAAAGCAGAGCAAGAGGGGGAAAGAGAGAGGCTTCCTTGGGAAGAGACGGAAGGCCGCTCCCTCGGGGCTGGCTCCTGGACTTTCCTCGAGGCCCCTGGTGCTCCATCACGGGCAAGCGATCCACGGGCTTCAGCATAAGAGATTGCCCCGTCCCAGAGGCCCGCAGAGCCCGCGGCCCAGACCGGACCACCCAAAGCCGCCCAGCCCCAGGGAGCCCCCAGAAGCGATGGGCACACTGGCAGCGCTGAGGGAGCTCCCCACGGCAGCCGACGCGGTGGATCCCACGGCTGTGCTCTGAGGGAAGGAGCTGAGGATTGGGCCCGGCAGCGTCACCATCACTGGCGAGGGCTGGATCGCAACGCTGGAGTCGGCGCACCGGATGACGCAGGGCTCGTTGCAGCTGTTGGCAAGCGGGGTTGGGCCGCAGGTGGCTGGCAGGCACGGGCTGTAGCACGACATGTCTTGCAGAGGGAGGCGACCCTGCAAGACCGGGAGGGAGCAGAGGGCATTAGCTGTCGGGCCCTTTCAGACCCCCAGCTTGGCTCCTCCGAGAACAAACCAGTGGCTGGCCAGGGCCACATCTCCCTGGGAAGTTCCTTTGCATGCCAAGAGTGACCAAGGCCGGTCGCTGTGCCATGCATGGGGGAGGAAGCACCTGGTGACCCCTTGGACGGTACTGGTCGTGCAGCCTCAGATTTCAGCAGAGCCACTGCTACAAAAGAGCCCAAATGACTCCCTCTCAGGAGGGAAGAAAGCTTTCCCTCTTCCCTCGCCAGCTCACCTCCCAGAAGAGGGAAGCACAGTGTATTTTCAAGCCTGGACCACGTATCAGAAGGACCCCGCACAGAAGGGAAGCAGTCCCGTTGACAGAAATCCTGCCAGCACGAAGAGAAGCAGTGAGTTCAGACTTACCAGGTTCAATGTGGAGAGCAAGGGAAGAGACGTGGATGGAAGGGCTTGGAGTGGCCCGGGCTTTTTATATGGTGAGCCAGCGCCTCGGGAGACCTGGAACACACCTTCTTTGTGAAGCACGTTAACAAACAGCAATTTGAGGCTTGCAAAGCACAGCCCACAGATGAAGAACTTGTCCCTTTCATCTGAAAGGCCCGGCCTGTGTTTCCCTATTGGGTGAGAGCGCAGTGATGCATTAGTTGCTGGCTCCTCAAAGCAACGGTCATTTGAGGTCCCATGCCACTTCCCAGGGAAGGGTTTCAGTAGCTCCAGGCCCTGTGTGTGGGTTGTGCACATCCTTGCTGGGGAACGTGAGTACCACTCTCAGTCTGGGCTTCAGGCGTGGAGCACTCGTGATGAAGGCCACTCACGTGGGTCTCCTGTTGAAGGGCTGAGGCTGACCCTGAGAAACACAAGGCCTTGCACGGCCATGGGAGGGCTCAGCAATGAGCTAAGGCCCGGTGTGACTGTTTCTCCTTCTCAGAATTCTCATTCTCAAAGTGGGTAGTCAGCCCCAAGGACGCAAGGTCACAGGGGCTGAGGAGGAAACTCATAGGCATTTGACTGAGGGTGCATTTTGCTTTCGGTCACCTTGCCAGCCCTGGAAAGGACAAGTGCTCTTGTGGCTGCAGTTCAAAGCAGAAGGCATGTTGCGGAGCAAGGATGGGCCTGTGCTGTCCGCTTCCTGCCCTCAGGTGTTACCACGCGCCTGCTGTGGCAGGTGGATGCACGTGCCCTCTGCTGCTGCCTCAGCTTTGCTTGGGCACAGCAAATGCCAGGCTCCTCATGTGGTAGAGGAATGCCTCCCCAGCCTTCCCGCATCTGGCAGTGGAGGCAGGATGGCAGGCCAAGGAGGAGAGCAGCCCAGCGATGGCCCTCGCTGCCTGCTGTAGCAGAGCTGTGACGGGCTGTGTCATGCTCCTGTCTGGTGACAAAGGAGGCTACGTGAGGAGCAGAGTGTCTGTCCTGGTGCCTGCTCCTGTTTGCATAACCTCTCAGTTGCCACAAGGCAGAGCAGAGAGGCGGGAGCAGCAGGGCTGTAGCCAACTTCTCTGCTTACCCACCGCGGCCTTTGGCATTTGCTGGTGCTCATCAGTAGTTTGAGCGCTCATCCATTAGTGCACCGGCCGGGAACAGAGCAGCCACAGGGCAGGGCGTCCCATGCAGGGAGTTTCCCTCAGGGCTGGTCCCTGCTGGCATCTTCCCCTGCAGAGTTTGCTGTGGGCAACCCGTGCCCCTTCTGTGGGGATGGGCCACGTCTCTGAGGGCCAATCTCAGGGCTTTGGGGGGCTGGAAGATATAGGCAACCACTTCCCTGCTCTTCAGCTGAGGACACGCTGGGGACCGAGTGCCTCGCAACTTCCTCAGAGAGCCTCAGAGCCTTTCAGGAGGGAGCATCACTGGCTGCTTTGTCAGTGCACTTCCAGTTCCACCTGGAAGAGGCACGGGTGGCTGCCGCCCACCCTGGTGCCATGCTGACTGCTGGGACCTGTTTCTGCCTGTCCGGAGTGAGCACGTTTCCACTGTGAGCTGTGGCACTGGGTCTCCCGTCCCATCAGGATGGCACAACAGCCCCAGAGCATGGCCCTGCTGCAAGCGACGGCAGAAGTGAGTCAGAGCCATCAACGTTTTGCAGGAGAAGACAACATCCCCCTTCTAAGACCCTTTCCCCAAACGGTACGGCCGCCCGGGTGAGAGCGTGGCCCATCTGCCCAAGCAGCACGGGCAGGCAGAGGCTTTTTCCAGGCAGCTCTCAGGGCTGGCAACACACGCCTGGCCTTTGAGCTCCCGCCACACCTCTCCGGACAGGCAAGGTCTCCTCTGTGTCTCGTAGGGTAGCAGGGAGCACCATCTGCTGCCACTCAGAGGCTGCAGCCTCAGTCTGGTGGTCTGTCACACCGGTCCATCAAAGAAGCAGGCTCCCCAGGCCCTGGACACTTACGGGCGGAAACTTTCCTCGGTTTGGACCGTGCTCCAGAAACGTCTGGGAGTGGGAACGTCAGGGCACGTCCGTGCTGTCCTTCCCTTGGCTGCCATTTCACCAAGGAGGATTTCACCCAGGATTTCAAGGAGTCACCAAGTGGTTGGGCAAGATGCTAACAGCCATGACAACACTGTACACAAAGCTGCATTTCTGCAGGAACGTGGACACGAGGTTGCACCTAGGGTCCTGGGCAGGTCTGAATCCATTTCCCCCGGATTCCCTGATGCCAGTGCATGGATGATGTGCACCGAGGTGGAGCTGAGGTCTCTCGCAGTGCCTCAGCACTATTTGGTGACTCACAGGTGACTCCAAGGTGGTCTGCTGGTGCCACCTTGCAATTAAAGGGCCCCGAATGTGCCAATCCATCCCTGAGCCAGGGAAAACAAGCCAGACCCTCTGGGTCAGTGACCTGAACAAGCCAGCAGGCAATGATGCAAAGGTGAGTGTTGTTTGGGAAGACTGTGCCGAAGCAAACAGGTCCACTTGGTGATGGCTCGCTTTCAGGCCTGAGTCAGCAGGCTCCTTCATCGCTCTCCAGGGCCGTTGTTTCTCCTCAGGAGAGTAATGAGTAAAGTCCTGGCAGGCAAGGCAAGGGCTCTGCAGTTCCCAGAGAACTGGCCTTTCCTGACTGAGGACAACAGCTGAACTGCTGGGGCCCCCTTTGCATGGTGTGCATCACCGAGGCCCGAGGGGAGACAGACATCTGCCACCGAGTACCCTGAGCCACTCAGCAATGGCCTCCGTTCCCCATCCCTGCACACAAGGGGTTTTGGTCCAGAGTGCAGGACGGCCTTGTTTGACCATGACCTTCCAAACACTCTGGGGATCTGAGTCTCCTCCATTCTCTGTCCCCCAGTAGAACAGCCATCCTGCAGAGGCTTGGCTGGGCTCCGAGCAACTCCATAGGCGGCAGGCACTGGTGTTGTTCAGGGTCAGTGTCAACCCGTCAAAGAGAGACCCTTCTGAGTGGCCTTCAGGCGTGCCCCACAGGAAAATTCCTATCTAAGTGGGGCCACGTTCCCCAGGAAGGGCAGGACGTGTACATCACCTACTCATGGCCTGAATCTGCTGCAAGGCTTCACCAGCTACTGGAACGAGACCTCAAAGGAGCGTTGGTCCTGGGGAAGAAACATAATTGCTATCAACAAAATCACGTCAGTGCTACCCAGGATGAAAAGGGAGGCACGCATTTCAGGCAACGGAGGCATGTCTTTCATCTACCAGCATAGGTGTGAGAAGTCCAAATTGCTGTTTCTCAACATGCTTCATGTTTGTGGCATTTTTCAGCTCCCCCGGGGCTCTGGCCGCAGTATACAAAGCATGCCCAACTGCCAGCTCCTCTGTCGTCTCCTCGTGCCTTCCCCTGCTCTCTGAAGTTGGTAAGTGTCAGTTCATTTTGCCTCTTGTCTCTCGGTTGGCAGGACAGATTTTGTGGAGAGGGCTGTATCCGCAGTTCAGCAATGCTCCTTTTGCACTGTTGGCATGACGAGAAGCTTCCACAGGAGAGCTAGTCCCACCATTAGACGTCTTCTTCCGTAGTGGCTGCTGTCTTCAGGAGCCCTGTTGCGTTTTTACTCAGACATGTCCCCTCCTGAAAGATGTGGGTGAGAGGAGCCTGACCTGACAAGACGAGGGGTCTTGAGGGGTGGGGGCAGGGAGAAGAGACCCGTTTGTCTGAGTGAACAAATTGATGCTTGTACAAGGGCTGATGGATGATCAGGAAGTACAGAGCCCGATGCAGGAAGAGGGAGCCTCTTGGTGTGCAGTAGAAAATCGTTCCCTGACCAAGGCCCACAGCACCAAGGCTACGCTCCACCCGTCTGGAAAAACCTGGCATCCATTTCCTCACGGCGGGAGGGGGCTTACTGAGGATTCTCTCTGGGGCACCTTCCCTACCAAATTTCCAGGGCTGAGCAGAAGGAGTGTATGTGAAATATCCTCACAGCCTGCAGACATCCCCTTGGTAATGGAGTCACCGGAGGTAGCAGAGGGCCTCCATGGGGCAGGCATGCCTGGGCGTGGCAAGGCCAGCTGAGGTATAGGCTGCGAGGGAGCATGACTTGGACAGGGGAAGCTTCATTATGTTTTGACGGACCCTCTCGGATCACCCTTCAATTACTAGCAAATACCCAATGCAGACCCCCATCCCAAATCTCTATCCGCTGAGCGGCCAGCCAATGGTTTGTTCTCGGAGGAGCCAAGCTGGGGGTCTGAAGGGCCCGACAGCTAATGCCCTCTGCTCCCTCCCGGTCTTGCAGGGTCGCCTCCCTCTGCAAGACATGTCGTGCTACAGCCCGTGCCTGCCAGCCACCTGCGGCCCCAACCCCGCTTGCCAACAGCTGCAACGAGCCTGCGTCATCCGGTGCGCTGACTCCAGCGTTGCGATCCAGCCCTCGCCAGTGATGGTGACGCTGCCGGGCCCAATCCTCAGCTCCTTCCCTCAGAGCACAGCCGTGGATCCACCGCGTCGGCTGCCGTGGGGAGCTCCCTCAGCGCTGCCAGTGTGCCCATCGCTTCTGGGGGCTCCCTGGGGCTGGGCGGCTTTGGGTGGTCCGGTCTGGGCCGCGGGCTCTGCGGGCCTCGGGACGGGGCAATCTCTTATGCTGAAGCCCGTGGATCGCTTGCCCGTGATGGAGCACCAGGGGCCTCGAGGAAAGTCCAGGAGCCAGCCCCGAGGGAGCGGGCCTTCCGTCTCTTCCCAAGGAAGCCTCTCTCTTTCCCCCTCTTGCTCTGCTTTACCTTACGCTCCCATCAAACACCTCACCTTCCTTCCGTAGCAATGCGTCTAGAGCATACGTGACTGCCAGAGCCTTGAGGGGAGTTGCACAGGAAGCATGCCTGGCGTGGAGGTTTTCCTTCCGACGCAGCACTTCTCTGAGCTTTTCACGGCCTACAACATGCATTGCTTCAGCTCTCGCCTTTTCCATTTTCCTTTGATTTTCTCATTAAAGACATTGGGCATCACAGCTTTGCTAGAGAGCCGTGTTTCATTCTCCCTTCTTCTCACAATCCCAACCAGCGGACTGTCAAAGAGAGTTCCTCCCTTGCTACAGCTAACGGATTTTTCCATAGCTGCGGGTTTCGCCCCTGACCAGCCTATAACCAATGGAGACAAGGCCCAGCTTGGCAGGGGGGAGAGCTCTTCAGCTCTTCTGGAAGGAGCCCCATTACTCATACGGCACACCTCAAAAGCCACGACATAAAGCATGAAGGAGCCGGAATTGCCCACAGAATCATAGAATTGCCCCGACTGATAGGGACCCCCCAAAGATCATCTAGCCCAACCTTTTGCAGGAAAGGGAGCCCAGATGAGATTATCTAGCGCCCTGTCCAATTGCATCTTGAAAACCTCCTGTCACCAGAATTCTACCACGTCCCTGGGGAGTTGTTGTAGTGAATGATTGTTCTCACTGTAAAATATGTCTTCCTTGTATGAAGGCGAAACCTCTCCCGCTTGCTCCCTCTTCTCTCCGTGTGGCTCTTTGTTAAGAGGGAGTGTGCGTCGTCTTTGTAGCTGCCTTTAGATACTGGAAAACTGTGATGAGTGCAGGGGAAGAGCAGCACAGCACAGCACCGAGACTCGGTATGGCGTGTTTGTGGGAGGAAGCAGAGGTGGGAGAAGGAGGGTTCAGGGTGGTCTTGGGAGGAAGAAACGTGAGGAAACTAGAGGGAAGATGGGATAACATGGCTGTCCCTCAGAACTACTTGCTGTTCAGGATGTTTGCCTGGGACGTGCCCTGCTTCTGATCGGTGCAGCTGTCCTGTCTTCTTCTTAAGCTCTATTCCTAGCGACTTTCCCTGGTGAGGGGCTCTCTGATCTGTGTGCATGTGTGCGTATGGAAGTCTAGGGGCCAGCAACTGGAGCCAAACCACAGGTGGCCGTGGTTCCGGTCTCAGTGGTGCCAGTCAACTGGAGTGGGACCGGAGGTCGTCGGCACTGCTTGTCTGGGGTGCCGGCACCTGGACAGACCAGGGTGAGTGGAAATAATGTGCTGCCAGCAAGTGAAGCGTGTGAGGGTATGCAAGTCAGTGTGTGACTGCTCTCAAGTATCAAGCCAGCTGAGGCAGCGAGTGGGTAAAGCGGCTTGGGAGCCACGTGTGGGTGTGTGCCCCTCAGGATGAGGTCACAGAGGGCGTTGGCTACAGGAGGCACCAGAGGGTCCTGGCCAACCACCAGAGACATCATAAGGCCATTTCGTGTCTGCGTGCATGTCTCTGGGGCCAAGAGAACCGGAGGAGCTGGCTGCCAGAACGACCAGGGTGTCAAGGTGTGCTGGTTTGGGGATAGAGGTAATTTTCTTCATAGTAGCTGGTATGGGGCTGCGTTTGGGGTTTGTGCTGAAAACGGTGTTGATAATAGAGAGGTGTTGTTGTCGTTGCTGAGCAGTGCTTACACAGAGTCCAGGCCTTTTCTGCCTCTCACACCAGCCCACCAGCCAGTAGGCTTGGGGGTGCACAAAAAGATGGCCGGGGTCACAACCGGGACAGCTGACCCCAACTGACCAAAGGGATATTCCATACCATATGACGTCACGCTCAGCACATAAATCTGTGGGAAGAAGAAGGAATGGAGGAGATGTTTGGAGTTATGGCGTTTGTCTTCCCAAGTAACCATGATGGAGGCCTGCTCTCCTGGAGACAGATACCTGCCTGTCGATGCAAGGAGTGAATGAATTCCTTGCTTTGTTCTTCTTGCGTGCGCGGCTTTTGCTTTATCTATTAATCTGTCTTTATCTCAACCCAGGACTTTTACCCTTCCGATCCCCTCCCCCATCGCACCGGTGCGGGCAGTGAGTGAGCGGCTGCGTGGTGTTTACTTGCCGCCTGGAGTGAAACCACACCACCAGGCCCACCGGAGCCAGGGACCAGCTACAGGGTGGACGGGGTGTCTCAGTCCAGCTGCTGGAGTGATCCACGTTGTACATGTGTGTAATATTGTCCCACTCACAGTCCTTCATCGTGATCAGCCAGAAGGGGACCTGGACGAGGCTCTCGGTGCCCTCTGTTGAGTGCTGTGTGTTCCTGCCTGGGTTGATCGGTGTGGTCGGCCATGTGTTATATGTGTCGTACACATGGATTTGTGTGTGTGTGTGCCTCCTGGGAGGCATGCTCAGCCTCGCTGATGTCTGGGCCAGGGGCCATGGAGCTGTGGCAGCCTGAGCCTGAGCTCTGCTGGGCTCCTGGGTTCAGCAGCCACTGAACAGAAAGGGATCCTTCTGGGCTCTCCAAACCGCCAAGCTCGCCTGTCGATGAGGAAGAGTTCTGCTCTGCTTCTCTTCTCTGAGGCTGGGGTGAGATGAATGCAGGTGAGATTACAGTGCCTATGAAGAAGCTGACCTCTCCACAGCAGGCAGCCCCTTTCTCATCTCCCACAGACTCTCCCCCTGGATTCAGACCCAACTGGGCTGTCAATGGCGGCAGTGGTCCCCTTTACCTGCCTCCCAGGCCTTAGGGATACGTGAGGCTGGCGGGGGGTTGGGTAGAGGGGTGGGGTCAGCAGCATTCTGAGCTCTGAGCCCCTTGGCCAAACCCCAGGCTCTTCTCCTCGCATCTTGCTTCCATGCAGCCACGTCCAGGTACGCTGCTCACAGGTGCTGAACTCCAGCAACCACAAGGCATCCTTGGAAGTGCAAAAGTACTGGGAAGTGCACCCAGAGGAGAGCAGGGTGGGGAGATCAAGGTGTCCATGGTCGTGGGGAAGAGATATCCCAAGGAGATGTCCAGGGATTGGGAAAGGGAGGCAGGTGGCCAGAGAGGCAGAAGTGCAAGTGTGTGTAAGAGAGGGGTGGTCGTGTGGGCAGGAAGAGGCTCCGGCCACCTCTGTGTCTTTCATAACCACGCAGGATCATTCCTGTCCTCTGACCCCTGCCAAGTCGCTCCTGACCACGCGATACAGCACATCTCTTGGTGGCATGGCTGGCTGCTGGCTACTCCTGCCTCCACACAGGTCTTCCCTGCTTTGTCACAAAACTGGTTAGGGGCTTGGTGTGTCTGAAATTTGAGGGGAGGCTGTGAGAGCTGGGATTCTTCCCATACCTGATGGAAGGGAATGAAGAGGAAGCCATAATCACTTCTCAGAAGTACCAACTGGCAGCACGAGTGGGAGTGGGCACAAATTGAAACACATGAAGTCCCAGCTCAAGGCAAGAAAACACTTCCTTACCAAGAGGGGGGTCAAACAGCAGACCAGGTTGCCCAGAGAGGTTGTGGAGTCTCCATCCTTGGAGATACTCAAAACCCAGCTGGACGATGTCCTAAGCAACCAGCTCAAGCTGACCCTGCTGGAGCACTTGGCTGCCGCTGCCACCGCTCCTGCTGCTGCTTGTCCTGCTCTTGCTGCTGCTCCTGCCACTGCTGCTGCCACTGGTTCTGCCGCTGCTCCTGCTCTCGCTGCTCCTGTTCCTGCTCCTGCTGCAGCTCTAACCCATTCGTCGATAGTGGATACTATGACCAACGTTAGAGGGACCCTACCTCCAGCCACGTGGAGGACAGGAACAATCGAGTTTATTGGCCTGTGTGGATTCGATGGCTTGGCACATTCCACCCACAGCAGTATAAGGCTCTAGTGGACACTGGTGCCCAACGCACCCTGATGCCATCCCATTTTAAAGGGGCAGAAACCATTGGTATTTCAAGAGGGGTCTCAACAGCTGACTGTGTTGGAGGCCGAGGTGAGCCTAACTGCGAACGAGTGGCAAAAGCACCCCATCGTGACCGTCCCAGAAGCTCCATGCATTCTTGGTATAGATTATCTCAGGACAGGGTATTTTAAGGACCCAATCGGTGGGCTTTTGGTATAGCTGCCTTGGAGACAGAGGAAGTCAAACAGCTGTCTGCGTTGCCGGGTCTCTCAGAGGACCCCTCTGTTGTGGGATTGCTGAGGGTTGAAGAACAACGGGTGCCAATCGCTACTACAACAGTGCACCGACAACAATATCGCACCAGCCGAGACTCCGTAATTCCTGTCCATAACCTAGAGAGTCAAGGAGTGATCAACAAGACTCTCTCCCCCTCTAACAGCCCCATAGGGCCAGTGTGAAAGTCTAATGGAGAGTGGAGACTGACAGTAGACTATCGTGGCCTGAACGAAGTCACGCCACCGCTGAGCGCTGCCATACCGGACATGCTAGAGCTTCAATACGAACTAGAGTTGAAGGCAGCCAAGCATAGGCCACGACTGATATTGCTAAAGCATTCTTCTCCATCCCTCTGTCAGCATAGTGCAGGCCACAGTTTGCTTTCACCTGGAGGGGTGTCCAATGCACCTGCCAGTCAGCTGCCCCAGGGGCGGAATCACAGCCCCACCATTTGCTGTGGACTGATCCAGCCTGCACTGGAAGAGGTTGAAGCCCTGGAACACCTGCGATGCCTTGATGACATCGTTGTAATGGGGTAATACAGCAGGAGAAGTTTTTGAGAAAGGAGAGAAAAGAGTCCAAATCCTTCTGAGAGCTGGTTTTGTCATAAAGCGGGGTAAGATCAAGGGACCTGCACAGGAGATTCAGTTTTTAGGAATAAAATGGCAAGATGGACATTGTCAGATTCCAATGGAGTTGACTGATAAAATAGCAGTTATGTCCCCGCAGACAAACCAAAGGAAACGCTAGCTTTCTTAGGCTTTGAGGGTTTCTGGAGACCCACTACGAGATATTGCTGCTCGGGTAGAGAACTTGGTTGTGAAAGTACGTCGTGTAGGTGCTCATGTACCCAAGAGCCAGGCCACTGAAGAACATCAGAAAGAGCAACAGGTGGATCAAGCTGCTAAGATTAAGGTGGCTCAAGTGGATCTGGACGGGCAACGTAAGGATGAAAAATTTATGGCTCGCCAGGCCCATGACTCCTCAGGCCCTCAGGGAAGGGATGCAACGTATAGATGGACTCGTGACCGAGAGGTGGACTTAACCATGGACACCACTGCACAGGTTATCCGTCCATGGATGTGAGACGTGTGCAATCAAGCAAGCCAAACGGTTAAAACCCCTTTGGCATGGAGGACGATGGTTAAAATCTAAATACGGGTTGGCCTGGCAGATTGATTATATCCCACTCACACAAACTCAGCATGGCAAAGGCTATGTGCTCACAGTGGTGGAAGCAGCCACCGGATGGTTGTAAACGTGTGCTGTGCCCCACGCCACTGCCCGGAACGCTATTTTAGGCCTTGAGAAGCAAGTCTTGTGGTGGCATGGCACCCCAGAGAGAATTGAATCAGATAATGGGACTCATTTCCAAAATAATCTCATAGACACTTAGGCCAAAGAACATGCCATTGAGTGGGTGTGTCACAGCCCCTCTCCTGCACCAGCCTCCGGGAAAACTGAGCGGTGCAATGGGTTGCTAAAAACTACAGAGAACAATGGGTGGTGGAACTTTCAAACACTGGTACATGCACTTAGCGAAATGCACCTGGTTAGTCAATACTAGAGGATCTGCCAACCAGTCTGGCCCTGCTCAGTCAAACCTTCTTCGTACTGTAGATGGGGATAAGGTCTCTGCAGTGCGCATTAAAAACATGCTGGGGCAGACAGTCTGGGTTATTCCTGCTTCGGGTAAAGGTAAACCCATGCGTGGGATTAGTTTTGCCCAAGGACCTGGGTGCACACGGTGGCTAATGTGGAAGGACGGGGAAGTCCGATGTGCGCCTCAAGGGGATTGGATTTTATGTGAAAACAGACAATGAATTGAACTGTACGATGTTAACTGTCGAATAACCCAGTTATTGCATAGCGTCATCGCTATGGTTGATACATACTGAACTGATGGCATCACATTAATAAAAAAAAGAGATGAACTTTGGTAGAGTCAGGACAGATTTCAGCAGCTGGTGCCCAGCAACATCCTTGAGATCGACCCGCACGTAGACTGTGAGCATGGCCCGCGCCAGACACATCAACAGTGAGCTCCAACTGTAGCAGAGACTACATGCCATCCTCCTGCCACATCCAAAGTCACGCGCTCCACTGACTGAGCCAAATCCGCCTCATCCCTCCAGCCTTAAAAGACTGTCATGACAAATGGAACCCAAAGTTATGAACTAAATGAACTCAGTACACATTTTGGAAGGATGGCCCATAGACTAAGAGAGTGATATCTGTGTGTAGACACCTGGGACCAGGGAAAGGGATGGTGATTACTTTAGAACGTATTGGGAACCTGAGCATAATGCAAATGGTATGGAATAAGAGGTGGAGACTGTCCTGGTTTTGGCTGGGACAGAGTTAATTTTTCTTGAGCTTGGGGGGAGCACAGCCAGAATGCTGGACCCGGATCGGTAAATGGAGTGTTCCATATCATGTGATGCCTTGCTCAGTATGTAAAGGAGGGGCCGCTGGGAAGGAGGAGGGTTCTCTCTCGCTTTTGGGATTGCGACCATGGGAGCCGACAGGGTGAGCAGTGATGGGCGCCACGTGGGAAGCGGGGAAAAGCGCAGAGAGTGAAGTCTGCAGTCAAGCCGAACCCAGCCAAGACGGGCCGGGTGTCAGTTGGCGGGTGGTGAGCAATCGGATTGCACATTACCTGTTTGTATTTCATAATATCGGTAGTAGTAGTCTCTTTTTTTTCAATTATTAAACCTACAAGTCTCCCTACTTCTACCCCTCCAATTCTCTCCCCCGTGCCCTGGGCAGGGGAGGGTGACTGAATGGCTGCGTGGTGCCTGGCTGCCGGCCGGGTTTAAACCACGACACTAGGTTTGGAAACTACTTCCAGGATGTTTTGCTCCATCATCTTCCCAGGGACTGAGGGGAGGCTGACGGTCCTGTGAGTTCCCCGGCTCTTCCTTCTATCCCTTCCGGTTCCTCTCGCCTATGTGGAGACAGAAGAGGTTGAAGTGTGTCCGTGCTGAGCCACTTCAAAACCTTGCTATTTCTGTTCAGTCAGCTCTCATCTCAAAACAGAAGCTTGGGGGGCACACATCAAGCTCCTCACACTCAGCAACTTTGGCCACTGTTGGGCTGACCGACGAGGATGGGATTCGAACCCACGCGTGCAGAGCACAATGGATTAGCAGTCCATCGCCTTCACCACTCGGCCACCTCGTCCGCATGCTGCTGCTGCTCCTGCCGCTGCTGCCGCTGGCACTGCCACTGCTCCTGATCTTGCTGCTCCTGCTCCTGCTGCTCTTGTTCCTGCTCCAGCCCCAGCTCCTGCCCCTGCTCCTAACGCTTACACCTTCTTACACTGTTTGCCATGGGAGAGAAAAAGGCAGCCTCCAGCTTGTGCCTCTTGGGACTGGTCCACTGTCCCGAGAGCTGGGCTGAGCTCTGGGGACCTCTGGGAAACAGGTCCCAGCATTCACATCAGCAAATGTCTGGAGAGCAGAGCTCCACACTCCTTCCTGGGAAGGAACACGGGACAGTGACCCAGGCGTGGCTCAGTGCCCGCAAAGGAGTTGAGCCTGACTTTGAGGCTAAATTGTCACCAGCCACCTTGCCCTCACGTTCTGGAAGCATACCACCAGCTCCTACGGACAGGAGTCCCTCACACTTGACTGCTGGACTTTTCACCAGGACAGAGCATGTGCCTCAGGCTTGGCCGTGGCTTCTCTGTGCTGTTCCCCCTGGTGCTCACCCAGGCTCTCATCACAGGCTGCTTCTCTCCCAGCACAGCTAACAGTCAGGAACGATGAGGGAGCTGAGCGGCACCGTCCCCACTGCACACAACTCCCCTTTTCACCTGCCAGAGCTGCGGTGCTGCAGAGAGCGTAAACCGCTGCGCTGGTCCCCTGAGCCCACACCTCTCTGTACATTGAAGGTCAGACCCTGGGCTGGGGGAAATGGTGCAGAAGCCAGCCTCGCTGCCCCTGGTGGATAACAGAAAGGTGGGCATGGGATTGTGCACCGTGGGATGGACACCAAAGGCAGGGCCCTGGGAGCCTCTTTCTCCTCCACCTGCTTAATTCCCGTCCTTGAGGAAGGGGAGCAGTGCACAGCCTTGGGGGCTGGCACCAGAGCCGCTTGCACCCTGGTCACTCTGAATAGTTTCTCCAGCCCCAGCCCACCCCATGGGCCTGTAATTGTGGAGATAGTTGAACAAGGAGAGACTGGCAGATTCAGTGTTGCCTCCGCGTCAGGAGCCCATGGCAGCAGGGAGCAATGGCCTGGGAAACGCAATGCTCTGCCAAGCTCCTTCCTCAGAGCGCTGGCACTGCATGAGGCAGATGTGAAAAATTCCTGGGATTCGCTTTCTGGGTTCTTAACAAAGGCTTTTCTAACAAAGCAGCCAGGGCCACCACTGCCTCTCATTAATGCAGCAGCCTGTTGAGTCTCTGCTGTAATCAATGCAGCACAGGGACATCCAACAGAAAATTCGGGCTCCCTCCATGCTTTGTGCTGTGGCTTTCGAGGTGTGCCGATGAGTAATGGGGCTCCTTCCAGAAGAGCTGAAGAGCTCTCCCCCCCGCCAAGCTGGCCTTGTCTCCATTGTTATAGGCTGTCAGGGGCGAAACCCGGCAGCTATGGAAAAATCCGTAGCTGTAGCAAGGGAGGAACTCTCTTGGACAGTCCGCTGGTTGGGACTGGAGAAGAAGGGAGAATGAAACACGGCTCTCTAGCAAAGCTGTGATGCCCAATGTCTTTAATGAGAAAATCAAAGGAAAATGGAAAAGGCGAGAGCTGAAGCAATGCATGTTGGAGGCCGAGAAAAGCTCAGAGAAGTGCTGCCGTCGGAAGGAAAACCTCCACGCCAGGCATGCTTCCTGTGCAACTCCCCCTCAAGGCTCTGGCAGTCACGTACGCTCTAGACGCATTGCTACGGAAGGAAGGTGGAGGTGTTTGATGGGGAGCGTAAGGTAAAGCAGAGCAAGAGGGGGAAAGAGAGAGGCTTCCTTGGGAAGAGACGGAAGGCCGCTCCCTCGGGGCTGGCTCCTGGACTTTCCTCGAGGCCCCTGGTGCTCCATCACGGGCAAGCGATCCACGGGCTTCAGCATAAGAGATTGCCCCGTCCCAGAGGCCCGCAGAGCCCGCGGCCCAGACCGGACCACCCAAAGCCGCCCAGCCCCAGGGAGCCCCCAGAAGCGATGGGCACACTGGCAGCGCTGAGGGAGCTCCCCACGGCAGCCGACGCGGTGGATCCCACGGCTGTGCTCTGAGGGAAGGAGCTGAGGATTGGGCCCGGCAGCGTCACCATCACTGGCGAGGGCTGGATCGCAACGCTGGAGTCGGCGCACCGGATGACGCAGGGCTCGTTGCAGCTGTTGGCAAGCGGGGTTGGGCCGCAGGTGGCTGGCAGGCACGGGCTGTAGCACGACATGTCTTGCAGAGGGAGGCGACCCTGCAAGACCGGGAGGGAGCAGAGGGCATTAGCTGTCGGGCCCTTTCAGACCCCCAGCTTGGCTCCTCCGAGAACAAACCAGTGGCTGGCCAGGGCCACATCTCCCTGGGAAGTTCCTTTGCATGCCAAGAGTGACCAAGGCCGGTCGCTGTGCCATGCATGGGGGAGGAAGCACCTGGTGACCCCTTGGACGGTACTGGTCGTGCAGCCTCAGATTTCAGCAGAGCCACTGCTACAAAAGAGCCCAAATGACTCCCTCTCAGGAGGGAAGAAAGCTTTCCCTCTTCCCTCGCCAGCTCACCTCCCAGAAGAGGGAAGCACAGTGTATTTTCAAGCCTGGACCACGTATCAGAAGGACCCCGCACAGAAGGGAAGCAGTCCCGTTGACAGAAATCCTGCCAGCACGAAGAGAAGCAGTGAGTTCAGACTTACCAGGTTCAATGTGGAGAGCAAGGGAAGAGACGTGGATGGAAGGGCTTGGAGTGGCCCGGGCTTTTTATATGGTGAGCCAGCGCCTCGGGAGACCTGGAACACACCTTCTTTGTGAAGCACGTTAACAAACAGCAATTTGAGGCTTGCAAAGCACAGCCCACAGATGAAGAACTTGTCCCTTTCATCTGAAAGGCCCGGCCTGTGTTTCCCTATTGGGTGAGAGCGCAGTGATGCATTAGTTGCTGGCTCCTCAAAGCAACGGTCATTTGAGGTCCCATGCCACTTCCCAGGGAAGGGTTTCAGTAGCTCCAGGCCCTGTGTGTGGGTTGTGCACATCCTTGCTGGGGAACGTGAGTACCACTCTCAGTCTGGGCTTCAGGCGTGGAGCACTCGTGATGAAGGCCACTCACGTGGGTCTCCTGTTGAAGGGCTGAGGCTGACCCTGAGAAACACAAGGCCTTGCACGGCCATGGGAGGGCTCAGCAATGAGCTAAGGCCCGGTGTGACTGTTTCTCCTTCTCAGAATTCTCATTCTCAAAGTGGGTAGTCAGCCCCAAGGACGCAAGGTCACAGGGGCTGAGGAGGAAACTCATAGGCATTTGACTGAGGGTGCATTTTGCTTTCGGTCACCTTGCCAGCCCTGGAAAGGACAAGTGCTCTTGTGGCTGCAGTTCAAAGCAGAAGGCATGTTGCGGAGCAAGGATGGGCCTGTGCTGTCCGCTTCCTGCCCTCAGGTGTTACCACGCGCCTGCTGTGGCAGGTGGATGCACGTGCCCTCTGCTGCTGCCTCAGCTTTGCTTGGGCACAGCAAATGCCAGGCTCCTCATGTGGTAGAGGAATGCCTCCCCAGCCTTCCCACATCTGGCAGTGGAGGCAGGATGGCAGGCCAAGGAGGAGAGCAGCCCAGCGATGGCCCTCGCTGCCTGCTGTAGCAGAGCTGTGACGGGCTGTGTCATGCTCCTGTCTGGTGACAAAGGAGGCTACGTGAGGAGCAGAGTGTCTGTCCTGGTGCCTGCTCCTGTTTGCATAACCTCTCAGTTGCCACAAGGCAGAGCAGAGAGGCGGGAGCAGCAGGGCTGTAGCCAACTTCTCTGCTTACCCACCGCGGCCTTTGGCATTTGCTGGTGCTCATCAGTAGTTTGAGCGCTCATCCATTAGTGCACCGGCCGGGAACAGAGCAGCCACAGGGCAGGGCGTCCCATGCAGGGAGTTTCCCTCAGGGCTGGTCCCTGCTGGCATCTTCCCCTGCAGAGTTTGCTGTGGGCAACCCGTGCCCCTTCTGTGGGGATGGGCCACGTCTCTGAGGGCTAATCTCAGGGCTTTGGGGGGCTGGAAGATATAGGCAACCACTTCCCTGCTCTTCAGCTGAGGACACGCTGGGGACCGAGTGCCTCGCAACTTCCTCAGAGAGCCTCAGAGCCTTTCAGGAGGGAGCATCACTGGCTGCTTTGTCAGTGCACTTCCAGTTCCACCTGGAAGAGGCACGGGTGGCTGCCGCCCACCCTGGTGCCATGCTGACTGCTGGGACCTGTTTCTGCCTGTCCGGAGTGAGCACGTTTCCACTGTGAGCTGTGGCACTGGGTCTCCCGTCCCATCAGGATGGCACAACAGCCCCAGAGCATGGCCCTGCTGCAAGCGACGGCAGAAGTGAGTCAGAGCCATCAACGTTTTGCAGGAGAAGACAACATCCCCCTTCTAAGACCCTTTCCCCAAACGGTACGGCCGCCCGGGTGAGAGCGTGGCCCATCTGCCCAAGCAGCACGGGCAGGCAGAGGCTTTTTCCAGGCAGCTCTCAGGGCTGGCAACACACGCCTGGCCTTTGAGCTCCCGCCACACCTCTCCGGACAGGCAAGGTCTCCTCTGTGTCTCGTAGGGTAGCAGGGAGCACCATCTGCTGCCACTCAGAGGCTGCAGCCTCAGTCTGGTGGTCTGTCACACCGGTCCATCAAAGAAGCAGGCTCCCCAGGCCCTGGACACTTACGGGCGGAAACTTTCCTCGGTTTGGACCGTGCTCCAGAAACGTCTGGGAGTGGGAACGTCAGGGCACGTCCGTGCTGTCCTTCCCTTGGCTGCCATTTCACCAAGGAGGATTTCACCCAGGATTTCAAGGAGTCACCAAGTGGTTGGGCAAGATGCTAACAGCCATGACAACACTGTACACAAAGCTGCATTTCTGCAGGAACGTGGACACGAGGTTGCACCTAAGGTCCTGGGCAGGTCTGAATCCATTTCCCCCGGATTTCCTGATGCCAGTGCATGGATGATGTGCACCGAGGTGGAGCTGAGGTCTCTCGCAGTGCCTCAGCACTATTTGGTGACTCACAGGTGACTCCAAGGTGGTCTGCTGGTGCCACCTTGCAATTAAAGGGCCCCGAATGTGCCAATCCATCCCTGAGCCAGGGAAAACAAGCCAGACCCTCTGGGTCAGTGACCTGAACAAGCCAGCAGGCAATGATGCAAAGGTGAGTGTTGTTTGGGAAGACTGTGCCGAAGCAAACAGGTCCACTTGGTGATGGCTCGCTTTCAGGCCTGAGTCAGCAGGCTCCTTCATCGCTCTCCAGGGCCGTTGTTTCTCCTCAGGAGAGTAATGAGTAAAGTCCTGGCAGGCAAGGCAAGGGCTCTGCAGTTCCCAGAGAACTGGCCTTTCCTGACTGAGGACAACAGCTGAACTGCTGGGCCCCCTTTGCATGGTGTGCATCACCGAGGCCCGAGGGGAGCAGACATCTGCCACCGAGTACCCTGAGCCACTCCAGCAATGGCCTCCGTGTCCCCATCCCTGCACACAATGGGGTTTTGGTCCAGAGTGCAGGACGGCCTTGTTTGACCATGACCTTCCAAACACTCTGGGGATCTGAGTCTCCTCCATTCTCTGTCCCCCAGTAGAACAGCCATCCTGCAGAGGCTTGGCTGGGCTCCGAGCAACTCCATAGGCGGCAGGCACTGGTGTTGTTCAGGGTCAGTGTCAACCCGTCAAAGAGAGACCCTTCTGAGTGGCCTTCAGGCGTGCCCCACAGGAAAATTCCTATCTAAGTGGGGCCACGTTCCCCAGGAAGGGCAGGACGTGTACATCACCTACTCATGGCCTGAATCTGCTGCAAGGCTTCACCAGCTACTGGAACGAGACCTCAAAGGAGCGTTGGTCTGGGGAAGAAACATAATTGCTATCAACAAAATCACGTCAGTGCTACCCAGGATGAAAAGGGAGGCACGCATTTCAGGCAACGGAGGCATGTCTTTCATCTACCAGCATAGGTGTGAGAAGTCCAAATTGCTGTTTCTCAACATGCTTCATGTTTGTGGCATTTTTCAGCTCCCCCGGGGCTCTGGGCCGCAGTATAAAAGCATGCCCAACTGCCAGCTCCTCTGTCGTCTCCTCGTGCCTTCCCCTGCTCTCTGAAGTTGGTAAGTGTCAGTTCATTTTGCCTCTTGTCTCCTCGGTTGGCAGGACAGATTTTGTGGAGAGGGCTGTATCCGCAGTTCAGCAATGCTCCTTTTGCACTGTTGGCATGACGAGAAGCTTCCACAGGAGAGCTAGTCCCACCATAGACGTCTTCTTCCGTAGTGGCTGCTGTCTTCAGGAGCCCTGTTGCGTTTTACTCAGACATGTCCCCTCCTGAAAGATGTGGGTGAGAGGAGCCTGACCTGACAAGACGAGGGGTCTTGAGGGTGGGGGCAGGGAGAAGGAGACCCGTTTGTCTGAGTGAACAAATTGATGCTTGTACAAGGGCTGATGGATGATCAGGAAGTACAGAGCCCGATGCCAGGAAGAGGGAGCCTCTTGGTGTGCAGTAGAAAATCGTTCCCTGACCAAGGCCACAGCACCAAGGCTACGCTCCACCCATCTGGAAAACCTGGCATCCATTTCCTCACGGCGGGAGGGGGCTTACTGAGGACTCTCTCTGGGGCACCTTCCCTACCAAATTTCCAGGGCTGAGCAGAAGGAGTGTTGTGAAATATCCTCACAGCCTGCAGACATCCCCTTGGTAATGGAGTCACCGGAGGTAGCAGAGGGCCTCCATGGGGCAGGCATGCCTGGGCGTGGCAAGGCCAGCTGAGGTATAGGCTGCGAGGGAGCTTGACTTGGACAGGGGAAGCTTCATTATGTTTTGACGGACCCTCTCGGATCACCCTTCAATTACTAGCAAATACCCAATGCAGACCCCATCCCAAATCTCTATCCGCTGAGCGGCCAGCCACTGGTTTGTTCTCGGAGGAGCCAAGCTGGGGGTCTGAAAGGGCCCGACAGCTAATGCCCTCTGCTCCCTCCCGGTCTTGCAGGGTCGCCTCCCTCTGCAAGACATGTCGTGCTACAGCCCGTGCCTGCCAGCCACCTGCGGCCCAACCCCGCTTGCCAACAGCTGCAACGAGCCCTGCGTCATCCGGTGCGCCGACTCCAGCGTTGCGATCCAGCCCTCGCCAGTGATGGTGACGCTGCCGGGCCCAATCCTCAGCTCCTTCCCTCAGAGCACAGCCGTGGGATCCACCGCGTCGGCTGCCGTGGGGAGCTCCCTCAGCGCTGCCAGTGTGCCCATCGCTTCTGGGGGCTCCCTGGGGCTGGGCGGCTTTGGGTGGTCCGGTCTGGGCCGCGGGCTCTGCGGGCCTCTGGGACGGGGCAATCTCTTATGCTGAAGCCCGTGGATCGCTTGCCCGTGATGGAGCACCAGGGGCCTCGAGGAAAGTCCAGGAGCCAGCCCCGAGGGAGCGGCCTTCCGTCTCTTCCCAAGGAAGCCTCTCTCTTTCCCCCTCTTGCTCTGCTTTACCTTACGCTCCCCATCAAACACCTCCACCTTCCTTCCGTAGCAATGCGTCTAGAGCATACGTGACTGCCAGAGCCTTGAGGGGGAGTTGCACAGGAAGCATGCCTGGCGTGGAGGTTTTCCTTCCGACGGCAGCACTTCTCTGAGCTTTTCTCGGCCTCCAACATGCATTGCTTCAGCTCTCGCCTTTTCCATTTTCCTTTGATTTTCTCATTAAAGACATTGGGCATCACAGCTTTGCTAGAGAGCCGTGTTTCATTCTCCCTTCTTCTCCAGTCCCAACCAGCGGACTGTCCAAGAGAGTTCCTCCCTTGCTACAGCTACGGATTTTTCCATAGCTGCCGGGTTTCGCCCCTGACAGCCTATAACAATGGAGACAAGGCCAGCTTGGTGGGGGGGAGAGCTCTTCAGCTCTTCTGGAAGGAGCCCCATTACTCATCGGCACACCTCAAAAGCCACGACATAAAGCATGAAGGGAGCCGGAATTGCCACAGAATCATAGAATTGCCCCAACTGATAGGGACCCCCAAAGATCATCTAGCCCAACCTTTTGCAGGAAAGGGAGCCCAGATGAGATTATCTAGCGCCCTGTCCAATTGCATCTTGAAAACCTCCTGTCACCAGAATTCTACCACGTCCCTGGGGAGGTTGTTGTAGTGAATGATTGTTCTCACTGTAAAATATGTCTTCCTTGTATGAAGGCGAAACCTCTCCCGCTTGCTCCCTCTTCTCTCCGTGTGGCTCTTTGTTAAGAGGGAGTGTGCGTCGTCTTTGTAGCTGCCTTTAGATACTGGAAAACTGTGATGAGTGCAGGGGAAGAGCAGCACAGCACAGCACGAGACTCGGTATGGCGTGTTTGTGGGAGGAAGCAGAGGTGGGAGAAGGGAGGGTTCAGGGTGGTCTTGGGAGGAAGAAACGTGAGGAAACTAGAGGGAAGATGGGATAACATGGCTGTCCCTCAAGAACTACTTGCTGTTCAGGATGTTTGCCTGGACGTGCCCTGCTTCTGATCGGTGCAGCCTGTCCTGTCTTCTTCTTAAGCTCTATTCCTAGCGACTTTCCCTGGTGAGGGGCTCTCTGATCTGTGTGCATGTGTGCGTATGGAAGTCTAGGGGCCAGCAACTGGAGCCAAACCACAGGTGGCCGTGGTTCCGGTCTCAGTGGTGCCAGTCACTGGAGTGGGACCGGAGGTCGTCGGCACTGCTTGTCTGGGGTGCCGGCACCTGGACAGACCAGGGTGAGTGGAAATAATGTGCTGCCAGCAAGTGAAGCGTGTGAGGGTATGCAAGTCAGTGTGTGACTGCTCTCAAGTATCAAGCCAGCTGAGGCAGCGAGTGGGTAAAGCGGCTTGGGAGCCACGTGTGGGTGTGTGCCCCTCAGGATGAGGTCACAGAGGGCGTTGGCTACAGGAGGCACCAGAGGGTCCTGGCCAACCACCAGAGACATCATAAGGCCATTTCGTGTCTGCGTGCATGTCTCTGGGGCCAAGAGAACCGGAGGAGCTGGCTGCCAGAACGACCAGGGTGTCAAGGTGTGCTGGTTTGGGGATAGAGGTAATTTTCTTCATAGTAGCTGGTATGGGGCTGCGTTTGGGGTTTGTGCTGAAAATGGTGTTGATAATAGAGAGGTGTTGTTGTCGTTGCTGAGCAGTGCTTACACAGAGTCCAGGCCTTTTCTGCCTCTCACACCAGCCCACCAGCCAGTAGGCTTGGGGGTGCACAAAAAGATGGCCGGGGTCACAACCAGGACAGCTGACCCCAACTGACCAAAGGGATATTCCATACCATATGACGTCACGCTCAGCACATAAATCTGTGGGAAGAAGAAGGAATGGAGGAGATGTTTGGAGTTATGGCGTTTGTCTTCCCAAGTAACCATGATGGAGGCCTGCTCTCCTGGAGACAGATACCTGCCTGTCGATGCAAGGAGTGAATGAATTCCTTGCTTTGTTCTTCTTGCGTGCGCGGCTTTTGCTTTATCTATTAATCTGTCTTTATCTCAACCCAGGACTTTTACCCTTCCGATCCCCTCCCCCATCGCACCGGTGCGGGCAGTGAGTGAGCGGCTGCGTGGTGTTTACTTGCCGCCTGGAGTGAAACCACACCACCAGGCCCACCGGAGCCAGGGACCAGCTACAGGGTGGACGGGGTGTCTCAGTCCAGCTGCTGGAGTGATCCACGTTGTACATGTGTGTAATATTGTCCCACTCACAGTCCTTCATCGTGATCAGCCAGAAGGGGACCTGGACGAGGCTCTCGGTGCCCTCTGTTGAGTGCTGTGTGTTCCTGCCTGGGTTGATCGGTGTGGTCGGCCATGTGTTATATGTGTCGTACACATGGATTTGTGTGTGTGTGTGCCTCCTGGGAGGCATGCTCAGCCTCGCTGATGTCTGGGCCAGGGGCCATGGAGCTGTGGCAGCCTGAGCCTGAGCTCTGCTGGGCTCCTGGGTTCAGCAGCCACTGAACAGAAAGGGATCCTTCTGGGCTCTCCAAACCGCCAAGCTCGCCTGTCGATGAGGAAGAGTTCTGCTCTGCTTCTCTTCTCTGAGGCTGGGGTGAGATGAATGCAGGTGAGATTACGGTGCCTATGAAGAAGCTGACCTCTCCACAGCAGGCAGCCCCTTTCTCATCTCCCACAGACTCTCCCCCTGGATTCAGACCCAACTGGGCTGTCAATGGCGGCAGTGGTCCCCTTTACCTGCCTCCCAGGCCTTAGGGATACGTGAGGCTGGCGGGGGGTTGGGTAGAGGGGTGGGGTCAGCAGCATTCTGAGCTCTGAGCCCCTTGGCCAAACCCCAGGCTCTTCTCCTCGCATCTTGCTTCCATGCAGCCACGTCCAGGTACGCTGCTCACAGGTGCTGAACTCCAGCAACCACAAGGCATCCTTGGAAGTGCAAAAGTACTGGGAAGTGCACCCAGAGGAGAGCAGGGTGGGGAGATCAAGGTGTCCATGGTCGTGGGGAAGAGATATCCCAAGGAGATGTCCAGGGATTGGGAAAGGGAGGCAGGTGGCCAGAGAGGCAGAAGTGCAAGTGTGTGTAAGAGAGGGGTGGTCGTGTGGGCAGGAAGAGGCTCCGGCCACCTCTGTGTCTTTCATAACCACGCAGGATCATTCCTGTCCTCTGACCCCTGCCAAGTCGCTCCTGACCACGCGATACAGCACATCTCTTGGTGGCATGGCTGGCTGCTGGCTACTCCTGCCTCCACACAGGTCTTCCCTGCTTTGTCACAAAACTGGTTAGGGGCTTGGTGTGTCTGAAATTTGAGGGGAGGCTGTGAGAGCTGGGATTCTTCCCATACCTGATGGAAGGGAATGAAGAGGGAGCCATAATCACTTCTCAGAAGTACCAACTGGCAGCACGAGTGGGAGTGGGCACAAATTGAAACACATGAAGTCCCAGCTCAAGGCAAGAAAACACTTCCTTACCAAGAGGGGGGTCAAACAGCAGACCAGGTTGCCCAGAGAGGTTGTGGAGTCTCCATCCTTGGAGATACTCAAAACCCAGCTGGACGATGTCCTAAGCAACCAGCTCAAGCTGACCCTGCTGGAGCACTTGGCTGCCGCTGCCACCGCTCCTGCTGCTGCTTGTCCTGCTCTTGCTGCTGCTCCTGCCACTGCTGCTGCCACTGGTTCTGCCGCTGCTCCTGCTCTCGCTGCTCCTGTTCCTGCTCCTGCTGCAGCTCTAACCCATTCGTCGATAGTGGATACTATGACCAACGTTAGAGGGACCCTACCTCCAGCCACGTGGAGGACAGGAACAATCGAGTTTATTGGCCTGTGTGGATTCGATGGCTTGGCACATTCCACCCACAGCAGTATAAGGCTCTAGTGGACACTGGTGCCCAACGCACCCTGATGCCATCCCATTTTAAAGGGGCAGAAACCATTGGTATTTCAAGAGGGGTCTCAACAGCTGACTGTGTTGGAGGCCGAGGTGAGCCTAACTGCGAACGAGTGGCAAAAGCACCCCATCGTGACCGTCCCAGAAGCTCCATGCATTCTTGGTATAGATTATCTCAGGACAGGGTATTTTAAGGACCCAATCGGTGGGCTTTTGGTATAGCTGCCTTGGAGACAGAGGAAGTCAAACAGCTGTCTGCGTTGCCGGGTCTCTCAGAGGACCCCTCTGTTGTGGGATTGCTGAGGGTTGAAGAACAACGGGTGCCAATCGCTACTACAACAGTGCACCGACAACAATATCGCACCAGCCGAGACTCCGTAATTCCTGTCCATAACCTAGAGAGTCAAGGAGTGATCAACAAGACTCTCTCCCCCTCTAACAGCCCCATAGGGCCAGTGTGAAAGTCTAATGGAGAGTGGAGACTGACAGTAGACTATCGTGGCCTGAACGAAGTCACGCCACCGCTGAGCGCTGCCATACCGGACATGCTAGAGCTTCAATACGAACTAGAGTTGAAGGCAGCCAAGCATAGGCCACGACTGATATTGCTAAAGCATTCTTCTCCATCCCTCTGTCAGCATAGTGCAGGCCACAGTTTGCTTTCACCTGGAGGGGTGTCCAATGCACCTGCCAGTCAGCTGCCCCAGGGGCGGAATCACAGCCCCACCATTTGCTGTGGACTGATCCAGCCTGCACTGGAAGAGGTTGAAGCCCTGGAACACCTGCGATGCCTTGATGACATCGTTGTAATGGGGTAATACAGCAGGAGAAGTTTTTGAGAAAGGAGAGAAAAGAGTCCAAATCCTTCTGAGAGCTGGTTTTGTCATAAAGCGGGGTAAGATCAAGGGACCTGCACAGGAGATTCAGTTTTTAGGAATAAAATGGCAAGATGGACATTGTCAGATTCCAATGGAGTTGACTGATAAAATAGCAGTTATGTCCCCGCAGACAAACCAAAGGAAACGCTAGCTTTCTTAGGCTTTGAGGGTTTCTGGAGACCCACTACGAGATATTGCTGCTCGGGTAGAGAATTTGGTTGTGAAAGTACGTCGTGTAGGTGCTCATGTACCCAAGAGCCAGGCCACTGAAGAACATCAGAAAGAGCAACAGGTGGATCAAGCTGCTAAGATTAAGGTGGCTCAAGTGGATCTGGACGGGCAACGTAAGGATGAAAAATTTATGGCTCGCCAGGCCCATGACTCCTCAGGCCCTCAGGGAAGGGATGCAACGTATAGATGGACTCGTGACCGAGAGGTGGACTTAACCATGGACACCACTGCACAGGTTATCCGTCCATGGATGTGAGACGTGTGCAATCAAGCAAGCCAAACGGTTAAAACCCCTTTGGCATGGAGGACGATGGTTAAAATCTAAATACGGGTTGGCCTGGCAGATTGATTATATCCCACTCACACAAACTCAGCATGGCAAAGGCTATGTGCTCACAGTGGTGGAAGCAGCCACCGGATGGTTGTAAACGTGTGCTGTGCCCCACGCCACTGCCCGGAACGCTATTTTAGGCCTTGAGAAGCAAGTCTTGTGGTGGCATGGCACCCCAGAGAGAATTGAATCAGATAATGGGACTCATTTCCAAAATAATCTCATAGACACTTAGGCCAAAGAACATGCCATTGAGTGGGTGTGTCACAGCCCCTCTCCTGCACCAGCCTCCGGGAAAACTGAGCGGTGCAATGGGTTGCTAAAAACTACAGAGAACAATGGGTGGTGGAACTTTCAAACACTGGTACATGCACTTAGCGAAATGCACCTGGTTAGTCAATACTAGAGGATCTGCCAACCAGTCTGGCCCTGCTCAGTCAAACCTTCTTCGTACTGTAGATGGGGATAAGGTCTCTGCAGTGCGCATTAAAAACATGCTGGGGCAGACAGTCTGGGTTATTCCTGCTTCGGGTAAAGGTAAACCCATGCGTGGGATTAGTTTTGCCCAAGGACCTGGGTGCACACGGTGGCTAATGTGGAAGGACGGGGAAGTCCGATGTGCGCCTCAAGGGGATTGGATTTTATGTGAAAACAGACAATGAATTGAACTGTACGATGTTAACTGTCGAATAACCCAGTTATTGCATAGCGTCATCGCTATGGTTGATACATACTGAACTGATGGCATCACATTAATAAAAAAAAGAGATGAACTTTGGTAGAGTCAGGACAGATTTCAGCAGCTGGTGCCCAGCAACATCCTTGAGATCGACCCGCACGTAGACTGTGAGCATGGCCCGCGCCAGACACATCAACAGTGAGCTCCAACTGTAGCAGAGACTACATGCCATCCTCCTGCCACATCCAAAGTCACGCGCTCCACTGACTGAGCCAAATCCGCCTCATCCCTCCAGCCTTAAAAGACTGTCATGACAAATGGAACCCAAAGTTATGAACTAAATGAACTCAGTACACATTTTGGAAGGATGGCCCATAGACTAAGAGAGTGATATCTGTGTGTAGACACCTGGGACCAGGGAAAGGGATGGTGATTACTTTAGAACGTATTGGGAACCTGAGCATAATGCAAATGGTATGGAATAAGAGGTGGAGACTGTCCTGGTTTTGGCTGGTACAGAGTTAATTTTTCTTGAGCTTGGGGGGGAGCACAGCCAGAATGCTGGACCTGGATCGGTAAATGGAGTGTTCCATATCATGTGATGCCTTGCTCAGTATGTAAAGGAGGGGCCGCTGGGAAGGAGGAGGGTTCTCTCTCGCTTTTGGGATTGCGACCATGGGAGCCGACAGGGTGAGCAGTGATGGGCGCCACGTGGGAAGCGGGGAAAAGCGCAGAGAGTGAAGTCTGCAGTCAAGCCGAACCCAGCCAAGACGGGCCGGGTGTCAGTTGGCGGGTGGTGAGCAATCGGATTGCACATTACCTGTTTGTATTTCATAATATCGGTAGTAGTAGTCTCTTTTTTTTCAATTATTAAACCTACAAGTCTCCCTACTTCTACCCCTCCAATTCTCTCCCCCGTGCCCTGGGCAGGGGAGGGTGACTGAATGGCTGCGTGGTGCCTGGCTGCCGGCCGGGTTTAAACCACGACACTAGGTTTGGAAACTACTTCCAGGATGTTTTGCTCCATCATCTTCCCAGGGACTGAGGGGAGGCTGACGGTCCTGTGAGTTCCCCGGCTCTTCCTTCTATCCCTTCCGGTTCCTCTCGCCTATGTGGAGACAGAAGAGGTTGAAGTGTGTCCGTGCTGAGCCACTTCAAAACCTTGCTATTTCTGTTCAGTCAGCTCTCATCTCAAAACAGAAGCTTGGGGGGCACACATCAAGCTCCTCACACTCAGCAACTTTGGCCACTGTTGGGCTGACCGACGAGGATGGGATTCGAACCCACGCGTGCAGAGCACAATGGATTAGCAGTCCATCGCCTTCACCACTCGGCCACCTCGTCCGCATGCTGCTGCTGCTCCTGCCGCTGCTGCCGCTGGCACTGCCACTGCTCCTGATCTTGCTGCTCCTGCTCCTGCTGCTCTTGTTCCTGCTCCAGCCCCAGCTCCTGCCCCTGCTCCTAACGCTTACACCTTCTTACACTGTTTGCCATGGGAGAGAAAAAGGCAGCCTCCAGCTTGTGCCTCTTGGGACTGGTCCACTGTCCCGAGAGCTGGGCTGAGCTCTGGGGACCTCTGGGAAACAGGTCCCAGCATTCACATCAGCAAATGTCTGGAGAGCAGAGCTCCACACTCCTTCCTGGGAAGGAACACGGGACAGTGACCCAGGCGTGGCTCAGTGCCCGCAAAGGAGTTGAGCCTGACTTTGAGGCTAAATTGTCACCAGCCACCTTGCCCTCACGTTCTGGAAGCATACCACCAGCTCCTACGGACAGGAGTCCCTCACACTTGACTGCTGGACTTTTCACCAGGACAGAGCATGTGCCTCAGGCTTGGCCGTGGCTTCTCTGTGCTGTTCCCCCTGGTGCTCACCCAGGCTCTCATCACAGGCTGCTTCTCTCCCAGCACAGCTAACAGTCAGGAACGATGAGGGAGCTGAGCGGCACCGTCCCCACTGCACACAACTCCCCTTTTCACCTGCCAGAGCTGCGGTGCTGCAGAGAGCGTAAACCGCTGCGCTGGTCCCCTGAGCCCACACCTCTCTGTACATTGAAGGTCAGACCCTGGGCTGGGGGAAATGGTGCAGAAGCCAGCCTCGCTGCCCCTGGTGGATAACAGAAAGGTGGGCATGGGATTGTGCACCGTGGGATGGACACCAAAGGCAGGGCCCTGGGAGCCTCTTTCTCCTCCACCTGCTTAATTCCCGTCCTTGAGGAAGGGGAGCAGTGCACAGCCTTGGGGGCTGGCACCAGAGCCGCTTGCACCCTGGTCACTCTGAATAGTTTCTCCAGCCCCAGCCCACCCCATGGGCCTGTAATTGTGGAGATAGTTGAACAAGGAGAGACTGGCAGATTCAGTGTTGCCTCCGCGTCAGGAGCCCATGGCAGCAGGGAGCAATGGCCTGGGAAACGCAATGCTCTGCCAAGCTCCTTCCTCAGAGCGCTGGCACTGCATGAGGCAGATGTGAAAAATTCCTGGGATTCGCTTTCTGGGTTCTTAACAAAGGCTTTTCTAACAAAGCAGCCAGGGCCACCACTGCCTCTCATTAATGCAGCAGCCTGTTGAGTCTCTGCTGTAATCAATGCAGCACAGGGACATCCAACAGAAAATTCGGGCTCCCTCCATGCTTTGTGCTGTGGCTTTCGAGGTGTGCCGATGAGTAATGGGGCTCCTTCCAGAAGAGCTGAAGAGCTCTCCCCCCCGCCAAGCTGGCCTTGTCTCCATTGTTATAGGCTGTCAGGGGCGAAACCCGGCAGCTATGGAAAAATCCGTAGCTGTAGCAAGGGAGGAACTCTCTTGGACAGTCCGCTGGTTGGGACTGGAGAAGAAGGGAGAATGAAACACGGCTCTCTAGCAAAGCTGTGATGCCCAATGTCTTTAATGAGAAAATCAAAGGAAAATGGAAAAGGCGAGAGCTGAAGCAATGCATGTTGGAGGCCGAGAAAAGCTCAGAGAAGTGCTGCCGTCGGAAGGAAAACCTCCACGCCAGGCATGCTTCCTGTGCAACTCCCCCTCAAGGCTCTGGCAGTCACGTACGCTCTAGACGCATTGCTACGGAAGGAAGGTGGAGGTGTTTGATGGGGAGCGTAAGGTAAAGCAGAGCAAGAGGGGGAAAGAGAGAGGCTTCCTTGGGAAGAGACGGAAGGCCGCTCCCTCGGGGCTGGCTCCTGGACTTTCCTCGAGGCCCCTGGTGCTCCATCACGGGCAAGCGATCCACGGGCTTCAGCATAAGAGATTGCCCCGTCCCAGAGGCCCGCAGAGCCCGCGGCCCAGACCGGACCACCCAAAGCCGCCCAGCCCCAGGGAGCCCCCAGAAGCGATGGGCACACTGGCAGCGCTGAGGGAGCTCCCCACGGCAGCCGACGCGGTGGATCCCACGGCTGTGCTCTGAGGGAAGGAGCTGAGGATTGGGCCCGGCAGCGTCACCATCACTGGCGAGGGCTGGATCGCAACGCTGGAGTCGGCGCACCGGATGACGCAGGGCTCGTTGCAGCTGTTGGCAAGCGGGGTTGGGCCGCAGGTGGCTGGCAGGCACGGGCTGTAGCACGACATGTCTTGCAGAGGGAGGCGACCCTGCAAGACCGGGAGGGAGCAGAGGGCATTAGCTGTCGGGCCCTTTCAGACCCCCAGCTTGGCTCCTCCGAGAACAAACCAGTGGCTGGCCAGGGCCACATCTCCCTGGGAAGTTCCTTTGCATGCCAAGAGTGACCAAGGCCGGTCGCTGTGCCATGCATGGGGGAGGAAGCACCTGGTGACCCCTTGGACGGTACTGGTCGTGCAGCCTCAGATTTCAGCAGAGCCACTGCTACAAAAGAGCCCAAATGACTCCCTCTCAGGAGGGAAGAAAGCTTTCCCTCTTCCCTCGCCAGCTCACCTCCCAGAAGAGGGAAGCACAGTGTATTTTCAAGCCTGGACCACGTATCAGAAGGACCCCGCACAGAAGGGAAGCAGTCCCGTTGACAGAAATCCTGCCAGCACGAAGAGAAGCAGTGAGTTCAGACTTACCAGGTTCAATGTGGAGAGCAAGGGAAGAGACGTGGATGGAAGGGCTTGGAGTGGCCCGGGCTTTTTATATGGTGAGCCAGCGCCTCGGGAGACCTGGAACACACCTTCTTTGTGAAGCACGTTAACAAACAGCAATTTGAGGCTTGCAAAGCACAGCCCACAGATGAAGAACTTGTCCCTTTCATCTGAAAGGCCCGGCCTGTGTTTCCCTATTGGGTGAGAGCGCAGTGATGCATTAGTTGCTGGCTCCTCAAAGCAACGGTCATTTGAGGTCCCATGCCACTTCCCAGGGAAGGGTTTCAGTAGCTCCAGGCCCTGTGTGTGGGTTGTGCACATCCTTGCTGGGGAACGTGAGTACCACTCTCAGTCTGGGCTTCAGGCGTGGAGCACTCGTGATGAAGGCCACTCACGTGGGTCTCCTGTTGAAGGGCTGAGGCTGACCCTGAGAAACACAAGGCCTTGCACGGCCATGGGAGGGCTCAGCAATGAGCTAAGGCCCGGTGTGACTGTTTCTCCTTCTCAGAATTCTCATTCTCAAAGTGGGTAGTCAGCCCCAAGGACGCAAGGTCACAGGGGCTGAGGAGGAAACTCATAGGCATTTGACTGAGGGTGCATTTTGCTTTCGGTCACCTTGCCAGCCCTGGAAAGGACAAGTGCTCTTGTGGCTGCAGTTCAAAGCAGAAGGCATGTTGCGGAGCAAGGATGGGCCTGTGCTGTCCGCTTCCTGCCCTCAGGTGTTACCACGCGCCTGCTGTGGCAGGTGGATGCACGTGCCCTCTGCTGCTGCCTCAGCTTTGCTTGGGCACAGCAAATGCCAGGCTCCTCATGTGGTAGAGGAATGCCTCCCCAGCCTTCCCGCATCTGGCAGTGGAGGCAGGATGGCAGGCCAAGGAGGAGAGCAGCCCAGCGATGGCCCTCGCTGCCTGCTGTAGCAGAGCTGTGACGGGCTGTGTCATGCTCCTGTCTGGTGACAAAGGAGGCTACGTGAGGAGCAGAGTGTCTGTCCTGGTGCCTGCTCCTGTTTGCATAACCTCTCAGTTGCCACAAGGCAGAGCAGAGAGGCAGGAGCAGCAGGGCTGTAGCCAACTTCTCTGCTTACCCACCGCGGCCTTTGGCATTTGCTGGTGCTCATCAGTAGTTTGAGCGCTCATCCATTAGTGCACCGGCCGGGAACAGAGCAGCCACAGGGCAGGGCGTCCCATGCAGGGAGTTTCCCTCAGGGCTGGTCCCTGCTGGCATCTTCCCCTGCAGAGTTTGCTGTGGGCAACCCGTGCCCCTTCTGTGGGGATGGGCCACGTCTCTGAGGGCTAATCTCAGGGCTTTGGGGGGCTGGAAGATATAGGCAACCACTTCCCTGCTCTTCAGCTGAGGACACGCTGGGGACCGAGTGCCTCGCAACTTCCTCAGAGAGCCTCAGAGCCTTTCAGGAGGGAGCATCACTGGCTGCTTTGTCAGTGCACTTCCAGTTCCACCTGGAAGAGGCACGGGTGGCTGCCGCCCACCCTGGTGCCATGCTGACTGCTGGGACCTGTTTCTGCCTGTCCGGAGTGAGCACGTTTCCACTGTGAGCTGTGGCACTGGGTCTCCCGTCCCATCAGGATGGCACAACAGCCCCAGAGCATGGCCCTGCTGCAAGCGACGGCAGAAGTGAGTCAGAGCCATCAACGTTTTGCAGGAGAAGACAACATCCCCCTTCTAAGACCCTTTCCCCAAACGGTACGGCCGCCCGGGTGAGAGCGTGGCCCATCTGCCCAAGCAGCACGGGCAGGCAGAGGCTTTTTCCAGGCAGCTCTCAGGGCTGGCAACACACGCCTGGCCTTTGAGCTCCCGCCACACCTCTCCGGACAGGCAAGGTCTCCTCTGTGTCTCGTAGGGTAGCAGGGAGCACCATCTGCTGCCACTCAGAGGCTGCAGCCTCAGTCTGGTGGTCTGTCACACCGGTCCATCAAAGAAGCAGGCTCCCCAGGCCCTGGACACTTACGGGCGGAAACTTTCCTCGGTTTGGACCGTGCTCCAGAAACGTCTGGGAGTGGGAACGTCAGGGCACGTCCGTGCTGTCCTTCCCTTGGCTGCCATTTCACCAAGGAGGATTTCACCCAGGATTTCAAGGAGTCACCAAGTGGTTGGGCAAGATGCTAACAGCCATGACAACACTGTACACAAAGCTGCATTTCTGCAGGAACGTGGACACGAGGTTGCACCTAAGGTCCTGGGCAGGTCTGAATCCATTTCCCCCGGATTTCCTGATGCCAGTGCATGGATGATGTGCACCGAGGTGGAGCTGAGGTCTCTCGCAGTGCCTCAGCACTATTTGGTGACTCACAGGTGACTCCAAGGTGGTCTGCTGGTGCCACCTTGCAATTAAAGGGCCCCGAATGTGCCAATCCATCCCTGAGCCAGGGAAAACAAGCCAGACCCTCTGGGTCAGTGACCTGAACAAGCCAGCAGGCAATGATGCAAAGGTGAGTGTTGTTTGGGAAGACTGTGCCGAAGCAAACAGGTCCACTTGGTGATGGCTCGCTTTCAGGCCTGAGTCAGCAGGCTCCTTCATCGCTCTCCAGGGCCGTTGTTTCTCCTCAGGAGAGTAATGAGTAAAGTCCTGGCAGGCAAGGCAAGGGCTCTGCAGTTCCCAGAGAACTGGCCTTTCCTGACTGAGGACAACAGCTGAACTGCTGGGCCCCCTTTGCATGGTGTGCATCACCGAGGCCCGAGGGGAGCAGACATCTGCCACCGAGTACCCTGAGCCACTCCAGCAATGGCCTCCGTGTCCCCATCCCTGCACACAATGGGGTTTTGGTCCAGAGTGCAGGACGGCCTTGTTTGACCATGACCTTCCAAACACTCTGGGGATCTGAGTCTCCTCCATTCTCTGTCCCCCAGTAGAACAGCCATCCTGCAGAGGCTTGGCTGGGCTCCGAGCAACTCCATAGGCGGCAGGCACTGGTGTTGTTCAGGGTCAGTGTCAACCCGTCAAAGAGAGACCCTTCTGAGTGGCCTTCAGGCGTGCCCCACAGGAAAATTCCTATCTAAGTGGGGCCACGTTCCCCAGGAAGGGCAGGACGTGTACATCACCTACTCATGGCCTGAATCTGCTGCAAGGCTTCACCAGCTACTGGAACGAGACCTCAAAGGAGCGTTGGTCTGGGGAAGAAACATAATTGCTATCAACAAAATCACGTCAGTGCTACCCAGGATGAAAAGGGAGGCACGCATTTCAGGCAACGGAGGCATGTCTTTCATCTACCAGCATAGGTGTGAGAAGTCCAAATTGCTGTTTCTCAACATGCTTCATGTTTGTGGCATTTTTCAGCTCCCCCGGGGCTCTGGGCCGCAGTATAAAAGCATGCCCAACTGCCAGCTCCTCTGTCGTCTCCTCGTGCCTTCCCCTGCTCTCTGAAGTTGGTAAGTGTCAGTTCATTTTGCCTCTTGTCTCCTCGGTTGGCAGGACAGATTTTGTGGAGAGGGCTGTATCCGCAGTTCAGCAATGCTCCTTTTGCACTGTTGGCATGACGAGAAGCTTCCACAGGAGAGCTAGTCCCACCATAGACGTCTTCTTCCGTAGTGGCTGCTGTCTTCAGGAGCCCTGTTGCGTTTTACTCAGACATGTCCCCTCCTGAAAGATGTGGGTGAGAGGAGCCTGACCTGACAAGACGAGGGGTCTTGAGGGTGGGGGCAGGGAGAAGGAGACCCGTTTGTCTGAGTGAACAAATTGATGCTTGTACAAGGGCTGATGGATGATCAGGAAGTACAGAGCCCGATGCCAGGAAGAGGGAGCCTCTTGGTGTGCAGTAGAAAATCGTTCCCTGACCAAGGCCACAGCACCAAGGCTACGCTCCACCCATCTGGAAAACCTGGCATCCATTTCCTCACGGCGGGAGGGGGCTTACTGAGGACTCTCTCTGGGGCACCTTCCCTACCAAATTTCCAGGGCTGAGCAGAAGGAGTGTTGTGAAATATCCTCACAGCCTGCAGACATCCCCTTGGTAATGGAGTCACCGGAGGTAGCAGAGGGCCTCCATGGGGCAGGCATGCCTGGGCGTGGCAAGGCCAGCTGAGGTATAGGCTGCGAGGGAGCTTGACTTGGACAGGGGAAGCTTCATTATGTTTTGACGGACCCTCTCGGATCACCCTTCAATTACTAGCAAATACCCAATGCAGACCCCATCCCAAATCTCTATCCGCTGAGCGGCCAGCCACTGGTTTGTTCTCGGAGGAGCCAAGCTGGGGGTCTGAAAGGGCCCGACAGCTAATGCCCTCTGCTCCCTCCCGGTCTTGCAGGGTCGCCTCCCTCTGCAAGACATGTCGTGCTACAGCCCGTGCCTGCCAGCCACCTGCGGCCCAACCCCGCTTGCCAACAGCTGCAACGAGCCCTGCGTCATCCGGTGCGCCGACTCCAGCGTTGCGATCCAGCCCTCGCCAGTGATGGTGACGCTGCCGGGCCCAATCCTCAGCTCCTTCCCTCAGAGCACAGCCGTGGGATCCACCGCGTCGGCTGCCGTGGGGAGCTCCCTCAGCGCTGCCAGTGTGCCCATCGCTTCTGGGGGCTCCCTGGGGCTGGGCGGCTTTGGGTGGTCCGGTCTGGGCCGCGGGCTCTGCGGGCCTCTGGGACGGGGCAATCTCTTATGCTGAAGCCCGTGGATCGCTTGCCCGTGATGGAGCACCAGGGGCCTCGAGGAAAGTCCAGGAGCCAGCCCCGAGGGAGCGGCCTTCCGTCTCTTCCCAAGGAAGCCTCTCTCTTTCCCCCTCTTGCTCTGCTTTACCTTACGCTCCCCATCAAACACCTCCACCTTCCTTCCGTAGCAATGCGTCTAGAGCATACGTGACTGCCAGAGCCTTGAGGGGGAGTTGCACAGGAAGCATGCCTGGCGTGGAGGTTTTCCTTCCGACGGCAGCACTTCTCTGAGCTTTTCTCGGCCTCCAACATGCATTGCTTCAGCTCTCGCCTTTTCCATTTTCCTTTGATTTTCTCATTAAAGACATTGGGCATCACAGCTTTGCTAGAGAGCCGTGTTTCATTCTCCCTTCTTCTCCAGTCCCAACCAGCGGACTGTCCAAGAGAGTTCCTCCCTTGCTACAGCTACGGATTTTTCCATAGCTGCCGGGTTTCGCCCCTGACAGCCTATAACAATGGAGACAAGGCCAGCTTGGCAGGGGGGAGAGCTCTTCAGCTCTTCTGGAAGGAGCCCCATTACTCATCGGCACACCTCAAAAGCCACGACATAAAGCATGAAGGGAGCCGGAATTGCCACAGAATCATAGAATTGCCCCAACTGATAGGGACCCCCAAAGATCATCTAGCCCAACCTTTTGCAGGAAAGGGAGCCCAGATGAGATTATCTAGCGCCCTGTCCAATTGCATCTTGAAAACCTCCTGTCACCAGAATTCTACCACGTCCCTGGGGAGGTTGTTGTAGTGAATGATTGTTCTCACTGTAAAATATGTCTTCCTTGTATGAAGGCGAAACCTCTCCCGCTTGCTCCCTCTTCTCTCCGTGTGGCTCTTTGTTAAGAGGGAGTGTGCGTCGTCTTTGTAGCTGCCTTTAGATACTGGAAAACTGTGATGAGTGCAGGGGAAGAGCAGCACAGCACAGCACGAGACTCGGTATGGCGTGTTTGTGGGAGGAAGCAGAGGTGGGAGAAGGGAGGGTTCAGGGTGGTCTTGGGAGGAAGAAACGTGAGGAAACTAGAGGGAAGATGGGATAACATGGCTGTCCCTCAAGAACTACTTGCTGTTCAGGATGTTTGCCTGGACGTGCCCTGCTTCTGATCGGTGCAGCCTGTCCTGTCTTCTTCTTAAGCTCTATTCCTAGCGACTTTCCCTGGTGAGGGGCTCTCTGATCTGTGTGCATGTGTGCGTATGGAAGTCTAGGGGCCAGCAACTGGAGCCAAACCACAGGTGGCCGTGGTTCCGGTCTCAGTGGTGCCAGTCACTGGAGTGGGACCGGAGGTCGTCGGCACTGCTTGTCTGGGGTGTCGGCACCTGGACAGACCAGGGTGAGTGGAAATAATGTGCTGCCAGCAAGTGAAGCGTGTGAGGGTATGCAAGTCAGTGTGTGACTGCTCTCAAGTATCAAGCCAGCTGAGGCAGCGAGTGGGTAAAGCGGCTTGGGAGCCACGTGTGGGTGTGTGCCCCTCAGGATGAGGTCACAGAGGGTGTTGGCTACAGGAGGCACCAGAGGGTCCTGGCCAACCACCAGAGACATCATAAGGCCATTTCGTGTCTGCGTGCATGTCTCTGGGGCCAAGAGAACCGGAGGAGCTGGCTGCCAGAACGACCAGGGTGTCAAGGTGTGCTGGTTTGGGGATAGAGGTAATTTTCTTCATAGTAGCTGGTATGGGGCTGCGTTTGGGGTTTGTGCTGAAAATGGTGTTGATAATAGAGAGGTGTTGTTGTCGTTGCTGAGCAGTGCTTACACAGAGTCCAGGCCTTTTCTGCCTCTCACACCAGCCCACCAGCCAGTAGGCTTGGGGGTGCACAAAAAGATGGCCGGGGTCACAACCGGGACAGCTGACCCCAACTGACCAAAGGGATATTCCATACCATATGACGTCACGCTCAGCACATAAATCTGTGGGAAGAAGAAGGAATGGAGGAGATGTTTGGAGTTATGGCGTTTGTCTTCCCAAGTAACCATGATGGAGGCCTGCTCTCCTGGAGACAGATACCTGCCTGTCGATGCAAGGAGTGAATGAATTCCTTGCTTTGTTCTTCTTGCGTGCGCGGCTTTTGCTTTATCTATTAATCTGTCTTTATCTCAACCCAGGACTTTTACCCTTCCGATCTCCTCCCCCATCGCACCGGTGCGGGCAGTGAGTGAGCGGCTGCGTGGTGTTTACTTGCCGCCTGGAGTGAAACCACACCACCAGGCCCACCGGAGCCAGGGACCAGCTACAGGGTGGACGGGGTGTCTCAGTCCAGCTGCTGGAGTGATCCACGTTGTACATGTGTGTAATATTGTCCCACTCACAGTCCTTCATCGTGATCAGCCAGAAGGGGACCTGGACGAGGCTCTCGGTGCCCTCTGTTGAGTGCTGTGTGTTCCTGCCTGGGTTGATCGGTGTGGTCGGCCATGTGTTATATGTGTCGTACACATGGATTTCTGTGTGTGTGTGCCTCCTGGGAGGCATGCTCAGCCTCGCTGATGTCTGGGCCAGGGGCCATGGAGCTGTGGCAGCCTGAGCCTGAGCTCTGCTGGGCTCCTGGGTTCAGCAGCCACTGAACAGAAAGGGATCCTTCTGGGCTCTCCAAACCGCCAAGCTCGCCTGTCGATGAGGAAGAGTTCTGCTCTGCTTCTCTTCTCTGAGGCTGGGGTGAGATGAATGCAGGTGAGATTACGGTGCCTATGAAGAAGCTGACCTCTCCACAGCAGGCAGCCCCTTTCTCATCTCCCACAGACTCTCCCCCTGGATTCAGACCCAACTGGGCTGTCAATGGCGGCAGTGGTCCCCTTTACCTGCCTCCCAGGCCTTAGGGATACGTGAGGCTGGCGGGGGGTTGGGTAGAGGGGTGGGGTCAGCAGCATTCTGAGCTCTGAGCCCCTTGGCCAAACCCCAGGCTCTTCTCCTCGCATCTTGCTTCCATGCAGCCACGTCCAGGTACGCTGCTCACAGGTGCTGAACTCCAGCAACCACAAGGCATCCTTGGAAGTGCAAAAGTACTGGGAAGTGCACCCAGAGGAGAGCAGGGTGGGGAGATCAAGGTGTCCATGGTCGTGGGGAAGAGATATCCCAAGGAGATGTCCAGGGATTGGGAAAGGGAGGCAGGTGGCCAGAGAGGCAGAAGTGCAAGTGTGTGTAAGAGAGGGGTGGTCGTGTGGGCAGGAAGAGGCTCCGGCCACCTCTGTGTCTTTCATAACCACGCAGGATCATTCCTGTCCTCTGACCCCTGCCAAGTCGCTCCTGACCACGCGATACAGCACATCTCTTGGTGGCATGGCTGGCTGCTGGCTACTCCTGCCTCCACACAGGTCTTCCCTGCTTTGTCACAAAACTGGTTAGGGGCTTGGTGTGTCTGAAATTTGAGGGGAGGCTGTGAGAGCTGGGATTCTTCCCATACCTGATGGAAGGGAATGAAGAGGGAGCCATAATCACTTCTCAGAAGTACCAACTGGCAGCACGAGTGGGAGTGGGCACAAATTGAAACACATGAAGTCCCAGCTCAAGGCAAGAAAACACTTCCTTACCAAGAGGGGGGTCAAACAGCAGACCAGGTTGCCCAGAGAGGTTGTGGAGTCTCCATCCTTGGAGATACTCAAAACCCAGCTGGACGATGTCCTAAGCAACCAGCTCAAGCTGACCCTGCTGGAGCACTTGGCTGCCGCTGCCACCGCTCCTGCTGCTGCTTGTCCTGCTCTTGCTGCTGCTCCTGCCACTGCTGCTGCCACTGGTTCTGCCGCTGCTCCTGCTCTCGCTGCTCCTGTTCCTGCTCCTGCTGCAGCTCTAACCCATTCGTCGATAGTGGATACTATGACCAACGTTAGAGGGACCCTACCTCCAGCCACGTGGAGGACAGGAACAATCGAGTTTATTGGCCTGTGTGGATTCGATGGCTTGGCACATTCCACCCACAGCAGTATAAGGCTCTAGTGGACACTGGTGCCCAACGCACCCTGATGCCATCCCATTTTAAAGGGGCAGAAACCATTGGTATTTCAAGAGGGGTCTCAACAGCTGACTGTGTTGGAGGCCGAGGTGAGCCTAACTGCGAACGAGTGGCAAAAGCACCCCATCGTGACCGTCCCAGAAGCTCCATGCATTCTTGGTATAGATTATCTCAGGACAGGGTATTTTAAGGACCCAATCGGTGGGCTTTTGGTATAGCTGCCTTGGAGACAGAGGAAGTCAAACAGCTGTCTGCGTTGCCGGGTCTCTCAGAGGACCCCTCTGTTGTGGGATTGCTGAGGGTTGAAGAACAACGGGTGCCAATCGCTACTACAACAGTGCACCGACAACAATATCGCATCAGCCGAGACTCTGTAATTCCTGTCCATAACCTAGAGAGTCAAGGAGTGATCAACAAGACTCTCTCCCCCTCTAACAGCCCCATAGGGCCAGTGTGAAAGTCTAATGGAGAGTGGAGACTGACAGTAGACTATCGTGGCCTGAACGAAGTCACGCCACCGCTGAGCGCTGCCATACCGGACATGCTAGAGCTTCAATACGAACTAGAGTTGAAGGCAGCCAAGCATAGGCCACGACTGATATTGCTAAAGCATTCTTCTCCATCCCTCTGTCAGCATAGTGCAGGCCACAGTTTGCTTTCACCTGGAGGGGTGTCCAATGCACCTGCCAGTCAGCTGCCCCAGGGGCGGAATCACAGCCCCACCATTTGCTGTGGACTGATCCAGCCTGCACTGGAAGAGGTTGAAGCCCTGGAACACCTGCGATGCCTTGATGACATCGTTGTAATGGGGTAATACAGCAGGAGAAGTTTTTGAGAAAGGAGAGAAAAGAGTCCAAATCCTTCTGAGAGCTGGTTTTGTCATAAAGCGGGGTAAGATCAAGGGACCTGCACAGGAGATTCAGTTTTTAGGAATAAAATGGCAAGATGGACATTGTCAGATTCCAATGGAGTTGACTGATAAAATAGCAGTTATGTCCCCGCAGACAAACCAAAGGAAACGCTAGCTTTCTTAGGCTTTGAGGGTTTCTGGAGACCCACTACGAGATATTGCTGCTCGGGTAGAGAATTTGGTTGTGAAAGTACGTCGTGTAGGTGCTCATGTACCCAAGAGCCAGGCCACTGAAGAACATCAGAAAGAGCAACAGGTGGATCAAGCTGCTAAGATTAAGGTGGCTCAAGTGGATCTGGACGGGCAACGTAAGGATGAAAAATTTATGGCTCGCCAGGCCCATGACTCCTCAGGCCCTCAGGGAAGGGATGCAACGTATAGATGGACTCGTGACCGAGAGGTGGACTTAACCATGGACACCACTGCACAGGTTATCCGTCCATGGATGTGAGACGTGTGCAATCAAGCAAGCCAAACGGTTAAAACCCCTTTGGCATGGAGGACGATGGTTAAAATCTAAATACGGGTTGGCCTGGCAGATTGATTATATCCCACTCACACAAACTCAGCATGGCAAAGGCTATGTGCTCACAGTGGTGGAAGCAGCCACCGGATGGTTGTAAACGTGTGCTGTGCCCCACGCCACTGCCCGGAACGCTATTTTAGGCCTTGAGAAGCAAGTCTTGTGGTGGCATGGCACCCCAGAGAGAATTGAATCAGATAATGGGACTCATTTCCAAAATAATCTCATAGACACTTAGGCCAAAGAACATGCCATTGAGTGGGTGTGTCACAGCCCCTCTCCTGCACCAGCCTCCGGGAAAACTGAGCGGTGCAATGGGTTGCTAAAAACTACAGAGAACAATGGGTGGTGGAACTTTCAAACACTGGTACATGCACTTAGCGAAATGCACCTGGTTAGTCAATACTAGAGGATCTGCCAACCAGTCTGGCCCTGCTCAGTCAAACCTTCTTCGTACTGTAGATGGGGATAAGGTCTCTGCAGTGCGCATTAAAAACATGCTGGGGCAGACAGTCTGGGTTATTCCTGCTTCGGGTAAAGGTAAACCCATGCGTGGGATTAGTTTTGCCCAAGGACCTGGGTGCACACGGTGGCTAATGTGGAAGGACGGGGAAGTCCGATGTGCGCCTCAAGGGGATTGGATTTTATGTGAAAACAGACAATGAATTGAACTGTACGATGTTAACTGTCGAATAACCCAGTTATTGCATAGCGTCATCGCTATGGTTGATACATACTGAACTGATGGCATCACATTAATAAAAAAAAGAGATGAACTTTGGTAGAGTCAGGACAGATTTCAGCAGCTGGTGCCCAGCAACATCCTTGAGATCGACCCGCACGTAGACTGTGAGCATGGCCCGCGCCAGACACATCAACAGTGAGCTCCAACTGTAGCAGAGACTACATGCCATCCTCCTGCCACATCCAAAGTCACGCGCTCCACTGACTGAGCCAAATCCGCCTCATCCCTCCAGCCTTAAAAGACTGTCATGACAAATGGAACCCAAAGTTATGAACTAAATGAACTCAGTACACATTTTGGAAGGATGGCCCATAGACTAAGAGAGTGATATCTGTGTGTAGACACCTGGGACCAGGGAAAGGGATGGTGATTACTTTAGAACGTATTGGGAACCTGAGCATAATGCAAATGGTATGGAATAAGAGGTGGAGACTGTCCTGGTTTTGGCTGGGACAGAGTTAATTTTTCTTGAGCTTGGGGGGGAGCACAGCCAGAATGCTGGACCCGGATCGGTAAATGGAGTGTTCCATATCATGTGATGCCTTGCTCAGTATGTAAAGGAGGGGCCGCTGGGAAGGAGGAGGGTTCTCTCTCGCTTTTGGGATTGCGACCATGGGAGCCGACAGGGTGAGCAGTGATGGACGCCACGTGGGAAGCGGGGAAAAGCGCAGAGAGTGAAGTCTGCAGTCAAGCCGAACCCAGCCAAGACGGGCCGGGTGTCAGTTGGCGGGTGGTGAGCAATCGGATTGCACATTACCTGTTTGTATTTCATAATATCGGTAGTAGTAGTCTCTTTTTTTTCAATTATTAAACCTACAAGTCTCCCTACTTCTACCCCTCCAATTCTCTCCCCCGTGCCCTGGGCAGGGGAGGGTGACTGAATGGCTGCGTGGTGCCTGGCTGCCGGCCGGGTTTAAACCACGACACTAGGTTTGGAAACTACTTCCAGGATGTTTTGCTCCATCATCTTCCCAGGGACTGAGGGGAGGCTGACGGTCCTGTGAGTTCCCCGGCTCTTCCTTCTATCCCTTCCGGTTCCTCTCGCCTATGTGGAGACAGAAGAGGTTGAAGTGTGTCCGTGCTGAGCCACTTCAAAACCTTGCTATTTCTGTTCAGTCAGCTCTCATCTCAAAACAGAAGCTTGGGGGGCACACATCAAGCTCCTCACACTCAGCAACTTTGGCCACTGTTGGGCTGACCGACGAGGATGGGATTCGAACCCACGCGTGCAGAGCACAATGGATTAGCAGTCCATCGCCTTCACCACTCGGCCACCTCGTCCGCATGCTGCTGCTGCTCCTGCCGCTGCTGCCGCTGGCACTGCCACTGCTCCTGATCTTGCTGCTCCTGCTCCTGCTGCTCTTGTTCCTGCTCCAGCCCCAGCTCCTGCCCCTGCTCCTAACGCTTACACCTTCTTACACTGTTTGCCATGGGAGAGAAAAAGGCAGCCTCCAGCTTGTGCCTCTTGGGACTGGTCCACTGTCCCGAGAGCTGGGCTGAGCTCTGGGGACCTCTGGGAAACAGGTCCCAGCATTCACATCAGCAAATGTCTGGAGAGCAGAGCTCCACACTCCTTCCTGGGAAGGAACACGGGACAGTGACCCAGGCGTGGCTCAGTGCCCGCAAAGGAGTTGAGCCTGACTTTGAGGCTAAATTGTCACCAGCCACCTTGCCCTCACGTTCTGGGAGCATACCACCAGCTCCTACGGACAGGAGTCCCTCACACTTGACTGCTGGACTTTTCACCAGGACAGAGCATGTGCCTCAGGCTTGGCCGTGGCTTCTCTGTGCTGTTCCCCCTGGTGCTCACCCAGGCTCTCATCACAGGCTGCTTCTCTCCCAGCACAGCTAACAGTCAGGAACGATGAGGGAGCTGAGCGGCACCGTCCCCACTGCACACAACTCCCCTTTTCACCTGCCAGAGCTGCGGTGCTGCAGAGAGCGTAAACCGCTGCGCTGGTCCCCTGAGCCCACACCTCTCTGTACATTGAAGGTCAGACCCTGGGCTGGGGGAAATGGTGCAGAAGCCAGCCTCGCTGCCCCTGGTGGATAACAGAAAGGTGGGCATGGGATTGTGCACCGTGGGATGGACACCAAAGGCAGGGCCCTGGGAGCCTCTTTCTCCTCCACCTGCTTAATTCCCGTCCTTGAGGAAGGGGAGCAGTGCACAGCCTTGGGGGCTGGCACCAGAGCCGCTTGCACCCTGGTCACTCTGAATAGTTTCTCCAGCCCCAGCCCACCCCATGGGCCTGTAATTGTGGAGATAGTTGAACAAGGAGAGACTGGCAGATTCAGTGTTGCCTCCGCGTCAGGAGCCCATGGCAGCAGGGAGCAATGGCCTGGGAAACGCAATGCTCTGCCAAGCTCCTTCCTCAGAGCGCTGGCACTGCATGAGGCAGATGTGAAAAATTCCTGGGATTCGCTTTCTGGGTTCTTAACAAAGGCTTTTCTAACAAAGCAGCCAGGGCCACCACTGCCTCTCATTAATGCAGCAGCCTGTTGAGTCTCTGCTGTAATCAATGCAGCACAGGGACATCCAACAGAAAATTCGGGCTCCCTCCATGCTTTGTGCTGTGGCTTTCGAGGTGTGCCGATGAGTAATGGGGCTCCTTCCAGAAGAGCTGAAGAGCTCTCCCCCCCACCAAGCTGGCCTTGTCTCCATTGTTATAGGCTGTCAGGGGCGAAACCCGGCAGCTATGGAAAAATCCGTAGCTGTAGCAAGGGAGGAACTCTCTTGGACAGTCCGCTGGTTGGGACTGGAGAAGAAGGGAGAATGAAACACGGCTCTCTAGCAAAGCTGTGATGCCCAATGTCTTTAATGAGAAAATCAAAGGAAAATGGAAAAGGCGAGAGCTGAAGCAATGCATGTTGGAGGCCGAGAAAAGCTCAGAGAAGTGCTGCCGTCGGAAGGAAAACCTCCACGCCAGGCATGCTTCCTGTGCAACTCCCCCTCAAGGCTCTGGCAGTCACGTACGCTCTAGACGCATTGCTACGGAAGGAAGGTGGAGGTGTTTGATGGGGAGCGTAAGGTAAAGCAGAGCAAGAGGGGGAAAGAGAGAGGCTTCCTTGGGAAGAGACGGAAGGCCGCTCCCTCGGGGCTGGCTCCTGGACTTTCCTCGAGGCCCCTGGTGCTCCATCACGGGCAAGCGATCCACGGGCTTCAGCATAAGAGATTGCCCCGTCCCAGAGGCCCGCAGAGCCCGCGGCCCAGACCGGACCACCCAAAGCCGCCCAGCCCCAGGGAGCCCCCAGAAGCGATGGGCACACTGGCAGCGCTGAGGGAGCTCCCCACGGCAGCCGACGCGGTGGATCCCACGGCTGTGCTCTGAGGGAAGGAGCTGAGGATTGGGCCCGGCAGCGTCACCATCACTGGCGAGGGCTGGATCGCAACGCTGGAGTCGGCGCACCGGATGACGCAGGGCTCGTTGCAGCTGTTGGCAAGCGGGGTTGGGCCGCAGGTGGCTGGCAGGCACGGGCTGTAGCACGACATGTCTTGCAGAGGGAGGCGACCCTGCAAGACCGGGAGGGAGCAGAGGGCATTAGCTGTCGGGCCCTTTCAGACCCCCAGCTTGGCTCCTCCGAGAACAAACCAGTGACTGGCCAGGGCCACATCTCCCTGGGAAGTTCCTTTGCATGCCAAGAGTGACCAAGGCCGGTCGCTGTGCCATGCATGGGGGAGGAAGCACCTGGTGACCCCTTGGACGGTACTGGTCGTGCAGCCTCAGATTTCAGCAGAGCCACTGCTACAAAAGAGCCCAAATGACTCCCTCTCAGGAGGGAAGAAAGCTTTCCCTCTTCCCTCGCCAGCTCACCTCCCAGAAGAGGGAAGCACAGTGTATTTTCAAGCCTGGACCACGTATCAGAAGGACCCCGCACAGAAGGGAAGCAGTCCCGTTGACAGAAATCCTGCCAGCACGAAGAGAAGCAGTGAGTTCAGACTTACCAGGTTCAATGTGGAGAGCAAGGGAAGAGACGTGGATGGAAGGGCTTGGAGTGGCCCGGGCTTTTTATATGGTGAGCCAGCGCCTCGGGAGACCTGGAACACACCTTCTTTGTGAAGCACGTTAACAAACAGCAATTTGAGGCTTGCAAAGCACAGCCCACAGATGAAGAACTTGTCCCTTTCATCTGAAAGGCCCGGCCTGTGTTTCCCTATTGGGTGAGAGCGCAGTGATGCATTAGTTGCTGGCTCCTCAAAGCAACGGTCATTTGAGGTCCCATGCCACTTCCCAGGGAAGGGTTTCAGTAGCTCCAGGCCCTGTGTGTGGGTTGTGCACATCCTTGCTGGGGAACGTGAGTACCACTCTCAGTCTGGGCTTCAGGCGTGGAGCACTCGTGATGAAGGCCACTCACGTGGGTCTCCTGTTGAAGGGCTGAGGCTGACCCTGAGAAACACAAGGCCTTGCACGGCCATGGGAGGGCTCAGCAATGAGCTAAGGCCCGGTGTGACTGTTTCTCCTTCTCAGAATTCTCATTCTCAAAGTGGGTAGTCAGCCCCAAGGACGCAAGGTCACAGGGGCTGAGGAGGAAACTCATAGGCATTTGACTGAGGGTGCATTTTGCTTTCGGTCACCTTGCCAGCCCTGGAAAGGACAAGTGCTCTTGTGGCTGCAGTTCAAAGCAGAAGGCATGTTGCGGAGCAAGGATGGGCCTGTGCTGTCCGCTTCCTGCCCTCAGGTGTTACCACGCGCCTGCTGTGGCAGGTGGATGCACGTGCCCTCTGCTGCTGCCTCAGCTTTGCTTGGGCACAGCAAATGCCAGGCTCCTCATGTGGTAGAGGAATGCCTCCCCAGCCTTCCCGCATCTGGCAGTGGAGGCAGGATGGCAGGCCAAGGAGGAGAGCAGCCCAGCGATGGCCCTCGCTGCCTGCTGTAGCAGAGCTGTGACGGGCTGTGTCATGCTCCTGTCTGGTGACAAAGGAGGCTACGTGAGGAGCAGAGTGTCTGTCCTGGTGCCTGCTCCTGTTTGCATAACCTCTCAGTTGCCACAAGGCAGAGCAGAGAGGCGGGAGCAGCAGGGCTGTAGCCAACTTCTCTGCTTACCCACCGCGGCCTTTGGCATTTGCTGGTGCTCATCAGTAGTTTGAGCGCTCATCCATTAGTGCACCGGCCGGGAACAGAGCAGCCACAGGGCAGGGCGTCCCATGCAGGGAGTTTCCCTCAGGGCTGGTCCCTGCTGGCATCTTCCCCTGCAGAGTTTGCTGTGGGCAACCCGTGCCCCTTCTGTGGGGATGGGCCACGTCTCTGAGGGCCAATCTCAGGGCTTTGGGGGGCTGGAAGATATAGGCAACCACTTCCCTGCTCTTCAGCTGAGGACACGCTGGGGACCGAGTGCCTCGCAACTTCCTCAGAGAGCCTCAGAGCCTTTCAGGAGGGAGCATCACTGGCTGCTTTGTCAGTGCACTTCCAGTTCCACCTGGAAGAGGCACGGGTGGCTGCCGCCCACCCTGGTGCCATGCTGACTGCTGGGACCTGTTTCTGCCTGTCCGGAGTGAGCACGTTTCCACTGTGAGCTGTGGCACTGGGTCTCCCGTCCCATCAGGATGGCACAACAGCCCCAGAGCATGGCCCTGCTGCAAGCGACGGCAGAAGTGAGTCAGAGCCATCAACGTTTTGCAGGAGAAGACAACATCCCCCTTCTAAGACCCTTTCCCCAAACGGTACGGCCGCCCGGGTGAGAGCGTGGCCCATCTGCCCAAGCAGCACGGGCAGGCAGAGGCTTTTTCCAGGCAGCTCTCAGGGCTGGCAACACACGCCTGGCCTTTGAGCTCCCGCCACACCTCTCCGGACAGGCAAGGTCTCCTCTGTGTCTCGTAGGGTAGCAGGGAGCACCATCTGCTGCCACTCAGAGGCTGCAGCCTCAGTCTGGTGGTCTGTCACACCGGTCCATCAAAGAAGCAGGCTCCCCAGGCCCTGGACACTTACGGGCGGAAACTTTCCTCGGTTTGGACCGTGCTCCAGAAACGTCTGGGAGTGGGAACGTCAGGGCACGTCCGTGCTGTCCTTCCCTTGGCTGCCATTTCACCAAGGAGGATTTCACCCAGGATTTCAAGGAGTCACCAAGTGGTTGGGCAAGATGCTAACAGCCATGACAACACTGTACACAAAGCTGCATTTCTGCAGGAACGTGGACACGAGGTTGCACCTAAGGTCCTGGGCAGGTCTGAATCCATTTCCCCCGGATTCCCTGATGCCAGTGCATGGATGATGTGCACCGAGGTGGAGCTGAGGTCTCTCGCAGTGCCTCAGCACTATTTGGTGACTCACAGGTGACTCCAAGGTGGTCTGCTGGTGCCACCTTGCAATTAAAGGGCCCCGAATGTGCCAATCCATCCCTGAGCCAGGGAAAACAAGCCAGACCCTCTGGGTCAGTGACCTGAACAAGCCAGCAGGCAATGATGCAAAGGTGAGTGTTGTTTGGGAAGACTGTGCCGAAGCAAACAGGTCCACTTGGTGATGGCTCGCTTTCAGGCCTGAGTCAGCAGGCTCCTTCATCGCTCTCCAGGGCCGTTGTTTCTCCTCAGGAGAGTAATGAGTAAAGTCCTGGCAGGCAAGGCAAGGGCTCTGCAGTTCCCAGAGAACTGGCCTTTCCTGACTGAGGACAACAGCTGAACTGCTGGGCCCCCTTTGCATGGTGTGCATCACCGAGGCCCGAGGGGAGCAGACATCTGCCACCGAGTACCCTGAGCCACTCCAGCAATGGCCTCCGTGTCCCCATCCCTGCACACAATGGGGTTTTGGTCCAGAGTGCAGGACGGCCTTGTTTGACCATGACCTTCCAAACACTCTGGGGATCTGAGTCTCCTCCATTCTCTGTCCCCCAGTAGAACAGCCATCCTGCAGAGGCTTGGCTGGGCTCCGAGCAACTCCATAGGCGGCAGGCACTGGTGTTGTTCAGGGTCAGTGTCAACCCGTCAAAGAGAGACCCTTCTGAGTGGCCTTCAGGCGTGCCCCACAGGAAAATTCCTATCTAAGTGGGGCCACGTTCCCCAGGAAGGGCAGGACGTGTACATCACCTACTCATGGCCTGAATCTGCTGCAAGGCTTCACCAGCTACTGGAACGAGACCTCAAAGGAGCGTTGGTCTGGGGAAGAAACATAATTGCTATCAACAAAATCACGTCAGTGCTACCCAGGATGAAAAGGGAGGCACGCATTTCAGGCAACGGAGGCATGTCTTTCATCTACCAGCATAGGTGTGAGAAGTCCAAATTGCTGTTTCTCAACATGCTTCATGTTTGTGGCATTTTTCAGCTCCCCCGGGGCTCTGGGCCGCAGTATAAAAGCATGCCCAACTGCCAGCTCCTCTGTCGTCTCCTCGTGCCTTCCCCTGCTCTCTGAAGTTGGTAAGTGTCAGTTCATTTTGCCTCTTGTCTCCTCGGTTGGCAGGACAGATTTTGTGGAGAGGGCTGTATCCGCAGTTCAGCAATGCTCCTTTTGCACTGTTGGCATGACGAGAAGCTTCCACAGGAGAGCTAGTCCCACCATAGACGTCTTCTTCCGTAGTGGCTGCTGTCTTCAGGAGCCCTGTTGCGTTTTACTCAGACATGTCCCCTCCTGAAAGATGTGGGTGAGAGGAGCCTGACCTGACAAGACGAGGGGTCTTGAGGGTGGGGGCAGGGAGAAGGAGACCCGTTTGTCTGAGTGAACAAATTGATGCTTGTACAAGGGCTGATGGATGATCAGGAAGTACAGAGCCCGATGCCAGGAAGAGGGAGCCTCTTGGTGTGCAGTAGAAAATCGTTCCCTGACCAAGGCCACAGCACCAAGGCTACGCTCCACCCGTCTGGAAAACCTGGCATCCATTTCCTCATGGCGGGAGGGGGCTTACTGAGGACTCTCTCTGGGGCACCTTCCCTACCAAATTTCCAGGGCTGAGCAGAAGGAGTGTTGTGAAATATCCTCACAGCCTGCAGACATCCCCTTGGTAATGGAGTCACCGGAGGTAGCAGAGGGCCTCCATGGGGCAGGCATGCCTGGGCGTGGCAAGGCCAGCTGAGGTATAGGCTGCAAGGGAGCTTGACTTGGACAGGGGAAGCTTCATTATGTTTTGACGGACCCTCTCGGATCACCCTTCAATTACTAGCAAATACCCAATGCAGACCCCATCCCAAATCTCTATCCGCTGAGCGGCCAGCCACTGGTTTGTTCTCGGAGGAGCCAAGCTGGGGGTCTGAAAGGGCCCGACAGCTAATGCCCTCTGCTCCCTCCCGGTCTTGCAGGGTCGCCTCCCTCTGCAAGACATGTCGTGCTACAGCCCGTGCCTGCCAGCCACCTGCGGCCCAACCCCGCTTGCCAACAGCTGCAACGAGCCCTGCGTCATCCGGTGCGCCGACTCCAGCGTTGCGATCCAGCCCTCGCCAGTGATGGTGACGCTGCCGGGCCCAATCCTCAGCTCCTTCCCTCAGAGCACAGCCGTGGGATCCACCGCGTCGGCTGCCGTGGGGAGCTCCCTCAGCGCTGCCAGTGTGCCCATCGCTTCTGGGGGCTCCCTGGGGCTGGGCGGCTTTGGGTGGTCCGGTCTGGGCCGCGGGCTCTGCGGGCCTCTGGGACGGGGCAATCTCTTATGCTGAAGCCCGTGGATCGCTTGCCCGTGATGGAGCACCAGGGGCCTCGAGGAAAGTCCAGGAGCCAGCCCCGAGGGAGCGGCCTTCCGTCTCTTCCCAAGGAAGCCTCTCTCTTTCCCCCTCTTGCTCTGCTTTACCTTACGCTCCCCATCAAACACCTCCACCTTCCTTCCGTAGCAATGCGTCTAGAGCATACGTGACTGCCAGAGCCTTGAGGGGGAGTTGCACAGGAAGCATGCCTGGCGTGGAGGTTTTCCTTCCGACGGCAGCACTTCTCTGAGCTTTTCTCGGCCTCCAACATGCATTGCTTCAGCTCTCGCCTTTTCCATTTTCCTTTGATTTTCTCATTAAAGACATTGGGCATCACAGCTTTGCTAGAGAGCCGTGTTTCATTCTCCCTTCTTCTCCAGTCCCAACCAGCGGACTGTCCAAGAGAGTTCCTCCCTTGCTACAGCTACGGATTTTTCCATAGCTGCCGGGTTTCGCCCCTGACAGCCTATAACAATGGAGACAAGGCCAGCTTGGCGGGGGGGAGAGCTCTTCAGCTCTTCTGGAAGGAGCCCCATTACTCATCGGCACACCTCAAAAGCCACGACATAAAGCATGAAGGGAGCCGGAATTGCCACAGAATCATAGAATTGCCCCGACTGATAGGGACCCCCAAAGATCATCTAGCCCAACCTTTTGCAGGAAAGGGAGCCCAGATGAGATTATCGAGCGCCCTGTCCAATTGCATCTTGAAAACCTCCTGTCACCAGAATTCTACCACGTCCCTGGGGAGGTTGTTGTAGTGAATGATTGTTCTCACTGTAAAATATGTCTTCCTTGTATGAAGGCGAAACCTCTCCCGCTTGCTCCCTCTTCTCTCCGTGTGGCTCTTTGTTAAGAGGGAGTGTGCGTCGTCTTTGTAGCTGCCTTTAGATACTGGAAAACTGTGATGAGTGCAGGGGAAGAGCAGCACAGCACAGCACGAGACTCGGTATGGCGTGTTTGTGGGAGGAAGCAGAGGTGGGAGAAGGGAGGGTTCAGGGTGGTCTTGGGAGGAAGAAACGTGAGGAAACTAGAGGGAAGATGGGATAACATGGCTGTCCCTCAAGAACTACTTGCTGTTCAGGATGTTTGCCTGGACGTGCCCTGCTTCTGATCGGTGCAGCCTGTCCTGTCTTCTTCTTAAGCTCTATTCCTAGCGACTTTCCCTGGTGAGGGGCTCTCTGATCTGTGTGCATGTGTGCGTATGGAAGTCTAGGGGCCAGCAACTGGAGCCAAACCACAGGTGGCCGTGGTTCCGGTCTCAGTGGTGCCAGTCACTGGAGTGGGACCGGAGGTCGTCGGCACTGCTTGTCTGGGGTGTCGGCACCTGGACAGACCAGGGTGAGTGGAAATAATGTGCTGCCAGCAAGTGAAGCATGTGAGGGTATGCAAGTCAGTGTGTGACTGCTCTCAAGTATCAAGCCAGCTGAGGCAGCGAGTGGGTAAAGCGGCTTGGGAGCCACGTGTGGGTGTGTGCCCCTCAGGATGAGGTCACAGAGGGCGTTGGCTACAGGAGGCACCAGAGGGTCCTGGCCAACCACCAGAGACATCATAAGGCCATTTCGTGTCTGCGTGCATGTCTCTGGGGCCAAGAGAACCGGAGGAGCTGGCTGCCAGAACGACCAGGGTGTCAAGGTGTGCTGGTTTGGGGATAGAGGTAATTTTCTTCATAGTAGCTGGTATGGGGCTGCGTTTGGGGTTTGTGCTGAAAACGGTGTTGATAATAGAGAGGTGTTGTTGTCGTTGCTGAGCAGTGCTTACACAGAGTCCAGGCCTTTTCTGCCTCTCACACCAGCCCACCAGCCAGTAGGCTTGGGGGTGCACAAAAAGATGGCCGGGGTCACAACCGGGACAGCTGACCCCAACTGACCAAAGGGATATTCCATACCATATGACGTCACGCTCAGCACATAAATCTGTGGGAAGAAGAAGGAATGGAGGAGATGTTTGGAGTTATGGCGTTTGTCTTCCCAAGTAACCATGATGGAGGCCTGCTCTCCTGGAGACAGATACCTGCCTGTCGATGCAAGGAGTGAATGAATTCCTTGCTTTGTTCTTCTTGCGTGCGCGGCTTTTGCTTTATCTATTAATCTGTCTTTATCTCAACCCAGGACTTTTACCCTTCCGATCCCCTCCCCCATCGCACCGGTGCGGGCAGTGAGTGAGCGGCTGCGTGGTGTTTACTTGCCGCCTGGAGTGAAACCACACCACCAGGCCCACCGGAGCCAGGGACCAGCTACAGGGTGGACGGGGTGTCTCAGTCCAGCTGCTGGAGTGATCCACGTTGTACATGTGTGTAATATTGTCCCACTCACAGTCCTTCATCGTGATCAGCCAGAAGGGGACCTGGACGAGGCTCTCGGTGCCCTCTGTTGAGTGCTGTGTGTTCCTGCCTGGGTTGATCGGTGTGGTCGGCCATGTGTTATATGTGTCGTACACATGGATTTGTGTGTGTGTGTGCCTCCTGGGAGGCATGCTCAGCCTCGCTGATGTCTGGGCCAGGGGCCATGGAGCTGTGGCAGCCTGAGCCTGAGCTCTGCTGGGCTCCTGGGTTCAGCAGCCACTGAACAGAAAGGGATCCTTCTGGGCTCTCCAAACCGCCAAGCTCGCCTGTCGATGAGGAAGAGTTCTGCTCTGCTTCTCTTCTCTGAGGCTGGGGTGAGATGAATGCAGGTGAGATTACGGTGCCTATGAAGAAGCTGACCTCTCCACAGCAGGCAGCCCCTTTCTCATCTCCCACAGACTCTCCCCCTGGATTCAGACCCAACTGGGCTGTCAATGGCGGCAGTGGTCCCCTTTACCTGCCTCCCAGGCCTTAGGGATACGTGAGGCTGGCGGGGGGTTGGGTAGAGGGGTGGGGTCAGCAGCATTCTGAGCTCTGAGCCCCTTGGCCAAACCCCAGGCTCTTCTCCTCGCATCTTGCTTCCATGCAGCCACGTCCAGGTACGCTGCTCACAGGTGCTGAACTCCAGCAACCACAAGGCATCCTTGGAAGTGCAAAAGTACTGGGAAGTGCACCCAGAGGAGAGCAGGGTGGGGAGATCAAGGTGTCCATGGTCGTGGGGAAGAGATATCCCAAGGAGATGTCCAGGGATTGGGAAAGGGAGGCAGGTGGCCAGAGAGGCAGAAGTGCAAGTGTGTGTAAGAGAGGGGTGGTCGTGTGGGCAGGAAGAGGCTCCGGCCACCTCTGTGTCTTTCATAACCACGCAGGATCATTCCTGTCCTCTGACCCCTGCCAAGTCGCTCCTGACCACGCGATACAGCACATCTCTTGGTGGCATGGCTGGCTGCTGGCTACTCCTGCCTCCACACAGGTCTTCCCTGCTTTGTCACAAAACTGGTTAGGGGCTTGGTGTGTCTGAAATTTGAGGGGAGGCTGTGAGAGCTGGGATTCTTCCCATACCTGATGGAAGGGAATGAAGAGGGAGCCATAATCACTTCTCAGAAGTACCAACTGGCAGCACGAGTGGGAGTGGGCACAAATTGAAACACATGAAGTCCCAGCTCAAGGCAAGAAAACACTTCCTTACCAAGAGGGGGGTCAAACAGCAGACCAGGTTGCCCAGAGAGGTTGTGGAGTCTCCATCCTTGGAGATACTCAAAACCCAGCTGGACGATGTCCTAAGCAACCAGCTCAAGCTGACCCTGCTGGAGCACTTGGCTGCCGCTGCCACCGCTCCTGCTGCTGCTTGTCCTGCTCTTGCTGCTGCTCCTGCCACTGCTGCTGCCACTGGTTCTGCCGCTGCTCCTGCTCTCGCTGCTCCTGTTCCTGCTCCTGCTGCAGCTCTAACCCATTCGTCGATAGTGGATACTATGACCAACGTTAGAGGGACCCTACCTCCAGCCACGTGGAGGACAGGAACAATCGAGTTTATTGGCCTGTGTGGATTCGATGGCTTGGCACATTCCACCCACAGCAGTATAAGGCTCTAGTGGACACTGGTGCCCAACGCACCCTGATGCCATCCCATTTTAAAGGGGCAGAAACCATTGGTATTTCAAGAGGGGTCTCAACAGCTGACTGTGTTGGAGGCCGAGGTGAGCCTAACTGCGAACGAGTGGCAAAAGCACCCCATCGTGACCGTCCCAGAAGCTCCATGCATTCTTGGTATAGATTATCTCAGGACAGGGTATTTTAAGGACCCAATCGGTGGGCTTTTGGTATAGCTGCCTTGGAGACAGAGGAAGTCAAACAGCTGTCTGCGTTGCCGGGTCTCTCAGAGGACCCCTCTGTTGTGGGATTGCTGAGGGTTGAAGAACAACGGGTGCCAATCGCTACTACAACAGTGCACCGACAACAATATCGCACCAGCCGAGACTCCGTAATTCCTGTCCATAACCTAGAGAGTCAAGGAGTGATCAACAAGACTCTCTCCCCCTCTAACAGCCCCATAGGGCCAGTGTGAAAGTCTAATGGAGAGTGGAGACTGACAGTAGACTATCGTGGCCTGAACGAAGTCACGCCACCGCTGAGCGCTGCCATACCGGACATGCTAGAGCTTCAATACGAACTAGAGTTGAAGGCAGCCAAGCATAGGCCACGACTGATATTGCTAAAGCATTCTTCTCCATCCCTCTGTCAGCATAGTGCAGGCCACAGTTTGCTTTCACCTGGAGGGGTGTCCAATGCACCTGCCAGTCAGCTGCCCCAGGGGCGGAATCACAGCCCCACCATTTGCTGTGGACTGATCCAGCCTGCACTGGAAGAGGTTGAAGCCCTGGAACACCTGCGATGCCTTGATGACATCGTTGTAATGGGGTAATACAGCAGGAGAAGTTTTTGAGAAAGGAGAGAAAAGAGTCCAAATCCTTCTGAGAGCTGGTTTTGTCATAAAGCGGGGTAAGATCAAGGGACCTGCACAGGAGATTCAGTTTTTAGGAATAAAATGGCAAGATGGACATTGTCAGATTCCAATGGAGTTGACTGATAAAATAGCAGTTATGTCCCCGCAGACAAACCAAAGGAAACGCTAGCTTTCTTAGGCTTTGAGGGTTTCTGGAGACCCACTACGAGATATTGCTGCTCGGGTAGAGAATTTGGTTGTGAAAGTACGTCGTGTAGGTGCTCATGTACCCAAGAGCCAGGCCACTGAAGAACATCAGAAAGAGCAACAGGTGGATCAAGCTGCTAAGATTAAGGTGGCTCAAGTGGATCTGGACGGGCAACGTAAGGATGAAAAATTTATGGCTCGCCAGGCCCATGACTCCTCAGGCCCTCAGGGAAGGGATGCAACGTATAGATGGACTCGTGACCGAGAGGTGGACTTAACCATGGACACCACTGCACAGGTTATCCGTCCATGGATGTGAGACGTGTGCAATCAAGCAAGCCAAACGGTTAAAACCCCTTTGGCATGGAGGACGATGGTTAAAATCTAAATACGGGTTGGCCTGGCAGATTGATTATATCCCACTCACACAAACTCAGCATGGCAAAGGCTATGTGCTCACAGTGGTGGAAGCAGCCACCGGATGGTTGTAAACGTGTGCTGTGCCCCACGCCACTGCCCGGAACGCTATTTTAGGCCTTGAGAAGCAAGTCTTGTGGTGGCATGGCACCCCAGAGAGAATTGAATCAGATAATGGGACTCATTTCCAAAATAATCTCATAGACACTTAGGCCAAAGAACATGCCATTGAGTGGGTGTGTCACAGCCCCTCTCCTGCACCAGCCTCCGGGAAAACTGAGCGGTGCAATGGGTTGCTAAAAACTACAGAGAACAATGGGTGGTGGAACTTTCAAACACTGGTACATGCACTTAGCGAAATGCACCTGGTTAGTCAATACTAGAGGATCTGCCAACCAGTCTGGCCCTGCTCAGTCAAACCTTCTTCGTACTGTAGATGGGGATAAGGTCTCTGCAGTGCGCATTAAAAACATGCTGGGGCAGACAGTCTGGGTTATTCCTGCTTCGGGTAAAGGTAAACCCATGCGTGGGATTAGTTTTGCCCAAGGACCTGGGTGCACACGGTGGCTAATGTGGAAGGACGGGGAAGTCCGATGTGCGCCTCAAGGGGATTGGATTTTATGTGAAAACAGACAATGAATTGAACTGTACGATGTTAACTGTCGAATAACCCAGTTATTGCATAGCGTCATCGCTATGGTTGATACATACTGAACTGATGGCATCACATTAATAAAAAAAAGAGATGAACTTTGGTAGAGTCAGGACAGATTTCAGCAGCTGGTGCCCAGCAACATCCTTGAGATCGACCCGCACGTAGACTGTGAGCATGGCCCGCGCCAGACACATCAACAGTGAGCTCCAACTGTAGCAGAGACTACATGCCATCCTCCTGCCACATCCAAAGTCACGCGCTCCACTGACTGAGCCAAATCCGCCTCATCCCTCCAGCCTTAAAAGACTGTCATGACAAATGGAACCCAAAGTTATGAACTAAATGAACTCAGTACACATTTTGGAAGGATGGCCCATAGACTAAGAGAGTGATATCTGTGTGTAGACACCTGGGACCAGGGAAAGGGATGGTGATTACTTTAGAACGTATTGGGAACCTGAGCATAATGCAAATGGTATGGAATAAGAGGTGGAGACTGTCCTGGTTTTGGCTGGTACAGAGTTAATTTTTCTTGAGCTTGGGGGGGAGCACAGCCAGAATGCTGGACCTGGATCGGTAAATGGAGTGTTCCATATCATGTGATGCCTTGCTCAGTATGTAAAGGAGGGGCCGCTGGGAAGGAGGAGGGTTCTCTCTCGCTTTTGGGATTGCGACCATGGGAGCCGACAGGGTGAGCAGTGATGGGCGCCACGTGGGAAGCGGGGAAAAGCGCAGAGAGTGAAGTCTGCAGTCAAGCCGAACCCAGCCAAGACGGGCCGGGTGTCAGTTGGCGGGTGGTGAGCAATCGGATTGCACATTACCTGTTTGTATTTCATAATATCGGTAGTAGTAGTCTCTTTTTTTTCAATTATTAAACCTACAAGTCTCCCTACTTCTACCCCTCCAATTCTCTCCCCCGTGCCCTGGGCAGGGGAGGGTGACTGAATGGCTGCGTGGTGCCTGGCTGCCGGCCGGGTTTAAACCACGACACTAGGTTTGGAAACTACTTCCAGGATGTTTTGCTCCATCATCTTCCCAGGGACTGAGGGGAGGCTGACGGTCCTGTGAGTTCCCCGGCTCTTCCTTCTATCCCTTCCGGTTCCTCTCGCCTATGTGGAGACAGAAGAGGTTGAAGTGTGTCCGTGCTGAGCCACTTCAAAACCTTGCTATTTCTGTTCAGTCAGCTCTCATCTCAAAACAGAAGCTTGGGGGGCACACATCAAGCTCCTCACACTCAGCAACTTTGGCCACTGTTGGGCTGACCGACGAGGATGGGATTCGAACCCACGCGTGCAGAGCACAATGGATTAGCAGTCCATCGCCTTCACCACTCGGCCACCTCGTCCGCATGCTGCTGCTGCTCCTGCCGCTGCTGCCGCTGGCACTGCCACTGCTCCTGATCTTGCTGCTCCTGCTCCTGCTGCTCTTGTTCCTGCTCCAGCCCCAGCTCCTGCCCCTGCTCCTAACGCTTACACCTTCTTACACTGTTTGCCATGGGAGAGAAAAAGGCAGCCTCCAGCTTGTGCCTCTTGGGACTGGTCCACTGTCCCGAGAGCTGGGCTGAGCTCTGGGGACCTCTGGGAAACAGGTCCCAGCATTCACATCAGCAAATGTCTGGAGAGCAGAGCTCCACACTCCTTCCTGGGAAGGAACACGGGACAGTGACCCAGGCGTGGCTCAGTGCCCGCAAAGGAGTTGAGCCTGACTTTGAGGCTAAATTGTCACCAGCCACCTTGCCCTCACGTTCTGGAAGCATACCACCAGCTCCTACGGACAGGAGTCCCTCACACTTGACTGCTGGACTTTTCACCAGGACAGAGCATGTGCCTCAGGCTTGGCCGTGGCTTCTCTGTGCTGTTCCCCCTGGTGCTCACCCAGGCTCTCATCACAGGCTGCTTCTCTCCCAGCACAGCTAACAGTCAGGAACGATGAGGGAGCTGAGCGGCACCGTCCCCACTGCACACAACTCCCCTTTTCACCTGCCAGAGCTGCGGTGCTGCAGAGAGCGTAAACCGCTGCGCTGGTCCCCTGAGCCCACACCTCTCTGTACATTGAAGGTCAGACCCTGGGCTGGGGGAAATGGTGCAGAAGCCAGCCTCGCTGCCCCTGGTGGATAACAGAAAGGTGGGCATGGGATTGTGCACCGTGGGATGGACACCAAAGGCAGGGCCCTGGGAGCCTCTTTCTCCTCCACCTGCTTAATTCCCGTCCTTGAGGAAGGGGAGCAGTGCACAGCCTTGGGGGCTGGCACCAGAGCCGCTTGCACCCTGGTCACTCTGAATAGTTTCTCCAGCCCCAGCCCACCCCATGGGCCTGTAATTGTGGAGATAGTTGAACAAGGAGAGACTGGCAGATTCAGTGTTGCCTCCGCGTCAGGAGCCCATGGCAGCAGGGAGCAATGGCCTGGGAAACGCAATGCTCTGCCAAGCTCCTTCCTCAGAGCGCTGGCACTGCATGAGGCAGATGTGAAAAATTCCTGGGATTCGCTTTCTGGGTTCTTAACAAAGGCTTTTCTAACAAAGCAGCCAGGGCCACCACTGCCTCTCATTAATGCAGCAGCCTGTTGAGTCTCTGCTGTAATCAATGCAGCACAGGGACATCCAACAGAAAATTCGGGCTCCCTCCATGCTTTGTGCTGTGGCTTTCGAGGTGTGCCGATGAGTAATGGGGCTCCTTCCAGAAGAGCTGAAGAGCTCTCCCCCCTGCCAAGCTGGCCTTGTCTCCATTGTTATAGGCTGTCAGGGGCGAAACCCGGCAGCTATGGAAAAATCCGTAGCTGTAGCAAGGGAGGAACTCTCTTGGACAGTCCGCTGGTTGGGATTGGAGAAGAAGGGAGAATGAAACACGGCTCTCTAGCAAAGCTGTGATGCCCAATGTCTTTAATGAGAAAATCAAAGGAAAATGGAAAAGGCGAGAGCTGAAGCAATGCATGTTGGAGGCCGAGAAAAGCTCAGAGAAGTGCTGCCGTCGGAAGGAAAACCTCCACGCCAGGCATGCTTCCTGTGCAACTCCCCCTCAAGGCTCTGGCAGTCACGTACGCTCTAGACGCATTGCTACGGAAGGAAGGTGGAGGTGTTTGATGGGGAGCGTAAGGTAAAGCAGAGCAAGAGGGGGAAAGAGAGAGGCTTCCTTGGGAAGAGACGGAAGGCCGCTCCCTCGGGGCTGGCTCCTGGACTTTCCTCGAGGCCCCTGGTGCTCCATCACGGGCAAGCGATCCACGGGCTTCAGCATAAGAGATTGCCCCGTCCCAGAGGCCCGCAGAGCCCGCGGCCCAGACCGGACCACCCAAAGCCGCCCAGCCCCAGGGAGCCCCCAGAAGCGATGGGCACACTGGCAGCGCTGAGGGAGCTCCCCACGGCAGCCGACGCGGTGGATCCCACGGCTGTGCTCTGAGGGAAGGAGCTGAGGATTGGGCCCGGCAGCGTCACCATCACTGGCGAGGGCTGGATCGCAACGCTGGAGTCGGCGCACCGGATGACGCAGGGCTCGTTGCAGCTGTTGGCAAGCGGGGTTGGGCCGCAGGTGGCTGGCAGGCACGGGCTGTAGCACGACATGTCTTGCAGAGGGAGGCGACCCTGCAAGACCGGGAGGGAGCAGAGGGCATTAGCTGTCGGGCCCTTTCAGACCCCCAGCTTGGCTCCTCTGAGAACAAACCAGTGACTGGCCAGGGCCACATCTCCCTGGGAAGTTCCTTTGCATGCCAAGAGTGACCAAGGCCGGTCGCTGTGCCATGCATGGGGGAGGAAGCACCTGGTGACCCCTTGGACGGTACTGGTCGTGCAGCCTCAGATTTCAGCAGAGCCACTGCTACAAAAGAGCCCAAATGACTCCCTCTCAGGAGGGAAGAAAGCTTTCCCTCTTCCCTCGCCAGCTCACCTCCCAGAAGAGGGAAGCACAGTGTATTTTCAAGCCTGGACCACGTATCAGAAGGACCCCGCACAGAAGGGAAGCAGTCCCGTTGACAGAAATCCTGCCAGCACGAAGAGAAGCAGTGAGTTCAGACTTACCAGGTTCAATGTGGAGAGCAAGGGAAGAGACGTGGATGGAAGGGCTTGGAGTGGCCCGGGCTTTTTATATGGTGAGCCAGCGCCTCGGGAGACCTGGAACACACCTTCTTTGTGAAGCACGTTAACAAACAGCAATTTGAGGCTTGCAAAGCACAGCCCACAGATGAAGAACTTGTCCCTTTCATCTGAAAGGCCCGGCCTGTGTTTCCCTATTGGGTGAGAGCGCAGTGATGCATTAGTTGCTGGCTCCTCAAAGCAACGGTCATTTGAGGTCCCATGCCACTTCCCAGGGAAGGGTTTCAGTAGCTCCAGGCCCTGTGTGTGGGTTGTGCACATCCTTGCTGGGGAACGTGAGTACCACTCTCAGTCTGGGCTTCAGGCGTGGAGCACTCGTGATGAAGGCCACTCACGTGGGTCTCCTGTTGAAGGGCTGAGGCTGACCCTGAGAAACACAAGGCCTTGCACGGCCATGGGAGGGCTCAGCAATGAGCTAAGGCCCGGTGTGACTGTTTCTCCTTCTCAGAATTCTCATTCTCAAAGTGGGTAGTCAGCCCCAAGGACGCAAGGTCACAGGGGCTGAGGAGGAAACTCATAGGCATTTGACTGAGGGTGCATTTTGCTTTCGGTCACCTTGCCAGCCCTGGAAAGGACAAGTGCTCTTGTGGCTGCAGTTCAAAGCAGAAGGCATGTTGCGGAGCAAGGATGGGCCTGTGCTGTCCGCTTCCTGCCCTCAGGTGTTACCACGCGCCTGCTGTGGCAGGTGGATGCACGTGCCCTCTGCTGCTGCCTCAGCTTTGCTTGGGCACAGCAAATGCCAGGCTCCTCATGTGGTAGAGGAATGCCTCCCCAGCCTTCCCGCATCTGGCAGTGGAGGCAGGATGGCAGGCCAAGGAGGAGAGCAGCCCAGCGATGGCCCTCGCTGCCTGCTGTAGCAGAGCTGTGACGGGCTGTGTCATGCTCCTGTCTGGTGACAAAGGAGGCTACGTGAGGAGCAGAGTGTCTGTCCTGGTGCCTGCTCCTGTTTGCATAACCTCTCAGTTGCCACAAGGCAGAGCAGAGAGGCGGGAGCAGCAGGGCTGTAGCCAACTTCTCTGCTTACCCACCGCGGCCTTTGGCATTTGCTGGTGCTCATCAGTAGTTTGAGCGCTCATCCATTAGTGCACCGGCCGGGAACAGAGCAGCCACAGGGCAGGGCGTCCCATGCAGGGAGTTTCCCTCAGGGCTGGTCCCTGCTGGCATCTTCCCCTGCAGAGTTTGCTGTGGGCAACCCGTGCCCCTTCTGTGGGGATGGGCCACGTCTCTGAGGGCCAATCTCAGGGCTTTGGGGGGCTGGAAGATATAGGCAACCACTTCCCTGCTCTTCAGCTGAGGACACGCTGGGGACCGAGTGCCTCGCAACTTCCTCAGAGAGCCTCAGAGCCTTTCAGGAGGGAGCATCACTGGCTGCTTTGTCAGTGCACTTCCAGTTCCACCTGGAAGAGGCACGGGTGGCTGCCGCCCACCCTGGTGCCATGCTGACTGCTGGGACCTGTTTCTGCCTGTCCGGAGTGAGCACGTTTCCACTGTGAGCTGTGGCACTGGGTCTCCCGTCCCATCAGGATGGCACAACAGCCCCAGAGCATGGCCCTGCTGCAAGCGACGGCAGAAGTGAGTCAGAGCCATCAACGTTTTGCAGGAGAAGACAACATCCCCCTTCTAAGACCCTTTCCCCAAACGGTACGGCCGCCCGGGTGAGAGCGTGGCCCATCTGCCCAAGCAGCACGGGCAGGCAGAGGCTTTTTCCAGGCAGCTCTCAGGGCTGGCAACACACGCCTGGCCTTTGAGCTCCCGCCACACCTCTCCGGACAGGCAAGGTCTCCTCTGTGTCTCGTAGGGTAGCAGGGAGCACCATCTGCTGCCACTCAGAGGCTGCAGCCTCAGTCTGGTGGTCTGTCACACCGGTCCATCAAAGAAGCAGGCTCCCCAGGCCCTGGACACTTACGGGCGGAAACTTTCCTCGGTTTGGACCGTGCTCCAGAAACGTCTGGGAGTGGGAACGTCAGGGCACGTCCGTGCTGTCCTTCCCTTGGCTGCCATTTCACCAAGGAGGATTTCACCCAGGATTTCAAGGAGTCACCAAGTGGTTGGGCAAGATGCTAACAGCCATGACAACACTGTACACAAAGCTGCATTTCTGCAGGAACGTGGACACGAGGTTGCACCTAAGGTCCTGGGCAGGTCTGAATCCATTTCCCCCGGATTTCCTGATGCCAGTGCATGGATGATGTGCACCGAGGTGGAGCTGAGGTCTCTCGCAGTGCCTCAGCACTATTTGGTGACTCACAGGTGACTCCAAGGTGGTCTGCTGGTGCCACCTTGCAATTAAAGGGCCCCGAATGTGCCAATCCATCCCTGAGCCAGGGAAAACAAGCCAGACCCTCTGGGTCAGTGACCTGAACAAGCCAGCAGGCAATGATGCAAAGGTGAGTGTTGTTTGGGAAGACTGTGCCGAAGCAAACAGGTCCACTTGGTGATGGCTCGCTTTCAGGCCTGAGTCAGCAGGCTCCTTCATCGCTCTCCAGGGCCGTTGTTTCTCCTCAGGAGAGTAATGAGTAAAGTCCTGGCAGGCAAGGCAAGGGCTCTGCAGTTCCCAGAGAACTGGCCTTTCCTGACTGAGGACAACAGCTGAACTGCTGGGCCCCCTTTGCATGGTGTGCATCACCGAGGCCCGAGGGGAGCAGACATCTGCCACCGAGTACCCTGAGCCACTCCAGCAATGGCCTCCGTGTCCCCATCCCTGCACACAATGGGGTTTTGGTCCAGAGTGCAGGACGGCCTTGTTTGACCATGACCTTCCAAACACTCTGGGGATCTGAGTCTCCTCCATTCTCTGTCCCCCAGTAGAACAGCCATCCTGCAGAGGCTTGGCTGGGCTCCGAGCAACTCCATAGGCGGCAGGCACTGGTGTTGTTCAGGGTCAGTGTCAACCCGTCAAAGAGAGACCCTTCTGAGTGGCCTTCAGGCGTGCCCCACAGGAAAATTCCTATCTAAGTGGGGCCACGTTCCCCAGGAAGGGCAGGACGTGTACATCACCTACTCATGGCCTGAATCTGCTGCAAGGCTTCACCAGCTACTGGAACGAGACCTCAAAGGAGCGTTGGTCTGGGGAAGAAACATAATTGCTATCAACAAAATCACGTCAGTGCTACCCAGGATGAAAAGGGAGGCACGCATTTCAGGCAACGGAGGCATGTCTTTCATCTACCAGCATAGGTGTGAGAAGTCCAAATTGCTGTTTCTCAACATGCTTCATGTTTGTGGCATTTTTCAGCTCCCCCGGGGCTCTGGGCCGCAGTATAAAAGCATGCCCAACTGCCAGCTCCTCTGTCGTCTCCTCGTGCCTTCCCCTGCTCTCTGAAGTTGGTAAGTGTCAGTTCATTTTGCCTCTTGTCTCCTCGGTTGGCAGGACAGATTTTGTGGAGAGGGCTGTATCCGCAGTTCAGCAATGCTCCTTTTGCACTGTTGGCATGACGAGAAGCTTCCACAGGAGAGCTAGTCCCACCATAGACGTCTTCTTCCGTAGTGGCTGCTGTCTTCAGGAGCCCTGTTGCGTTTTACTCAGACATGTCCCCTCCTGAAAGATGTGGGTGAGAGGAGCCTGACCTGACAAGACGAGGGGTCTTGAGGGTGGGGGCAGGGAGAAGGAGACCCGTTTGTCTGAGTGAACAAATTGATGCTTGTACAAGGGCTGATGGATGATCAGGAAGTACAGAGCCCGATGCCAGGAAGAGGGAGCCTCTTGGTGTGCAGTAGAAAATCGTTCCCTGACCAAGGCCACAGCACCAAGGCTACGCTCCACCCATCTGGAAAACCTGGCATCCATTTCCTCACGGCGGGAGGGGGCTTACTGAGGACTCTCTCTGGGGCACCTTCCCTACCAAATTTCCAGGGCTGAGCAGAAGGAGTGTTGTGAAATATCCTCACAGCCTGCAGACATCCCCTTGGTAATGGAGTCACCGGAGGTAGCAGAGGGCCTCCATGGGGCAGGCATGCCTGGGCGTGGCAAGGCCAGCTGAGGTATAGGCTGCGAGGGAGCTTGACTTGGACAGGGGAAGCTTCATTATGTTTTGACGGACCCTCTCGGATCACCCTTCAATTACTAGCAAATACCCAATGCAGACCCCATCCCAAATCTCTATCCGCTGAGCGGCCAGCCACTGGTTTGTTCTCGGAGGAGCCAAGCTGGGGGTCTGAAAGGGCCCGACAGCTAATGCCCTCTGCTCCCTCCCGGTCTTGCAGGGTCGCCTCCCTCTGCAAGACATGTCGTGCTACAGCCCGTGCCTGCCAGCCACCTGCGGCCCAACCCCGCTTGCCAACAGCTGCAACGAGCCCTGCGTCACCCGGTGCGCCGACTCCAGCGTTGCGATCCAGCCCTCGCCAGTGATGGTGACGCTGCCGGGCCCAATCCTCAGCTCCTTCCCTCAGAGCACAGCCGTGGGATCCACCGCGTCGGCTGCCGTGGGGAGCTCCCTCAGCGCTGCCAGTGTGCCCATCGCTTCTGGGGGCTCCCTGGGGCTGGGCGGCTTTGGGTGGTCCGGTCTGGGCCGCGGGCTCTGCGGGCCTCTGGGACGGGGCAATCTCTTATGCTGAAGCCCGTGGATCGCTTGCCCGTGATGAAGTACCCGGGGCCTCGAGAAAAGCCCAGGAGCCAGCCCCGAGGGAGCGGCCTTCCGTCTCTTCCCAAGGAAGCCTCTCTCTTTCCCCCTCTTGCTCTGCTTTACCTTACGCTCCCCATCAAACACCTCCACCTTCCTTCCATAGCAATGGGTCTAGGGCATACGTGACTGCCAGAGCCTTGAGGGGGAGTTGCACAGGAAGCATGCCTGGCATGGAGGTTTTCCTTCCGATGGCAGCACTTCTCTGAGCTTTTCTCGGCCTCCAACATGCATTGCTTCAGCTCTCGCCTTTTCCATTTTCCTTTGATTTTCTCATTAAAGACATTGGGCATCACAGCTTTGCTAGAGAGCCGTGTTTCATTCTCCCTTCTTCTCCAATCCCAACCAGCGGACTGTCCAAGAGAGTTCCTCCCTTGCTACAGCTACGGATTTTTCCATAGCTGCCGGGTTTCGCCCCTGACAGCCTATAACAATGGAGACAAGGCCAGCTTGGCAGGGGGGAGAGCTCTTCAGCTCTTCTGGAAGGAGCCCCATTACTCATCGGCACACCTCGAAAGCCACGACATAAAGCATGAAGGGAGCCGGAATTGCCACAGAATCATAGAATTGCCCCAACTGATAGGGAACCCCAAAGATCATATAGCCCAACCTTTTGCAGGAAAGGGAGCCCAGATGAGATTATCTAGCGCCCTGTCCAATTGCATCTTGAAAACCTCCTGTCACCAGAATTCTACCACGTCCCTGGGGAGGTTGTTGTAGTGAATGATTGTTCTCACTGTAAAATATGTCTTCCTTGTATGAAGGCGAAACCTCTCCCACTTGCTCCCTCTTCTCTCCGTGTGGCTCTTTGTTAAGAGGGAGTGTGCGTCGTCTTTGTAGCTGCCTTTAGATACTGGAAAACTGTGATGAGCGCAGGGGAAGAGCAGCACAGCACAGCACGAGACTCGGTATGGCGTGTTTGTGGGAGGAAGCAGAGGTGGGAGAAGGGAGGGTTCAGGGTGGTCTTGGGAGGAAGAAACGTGAGGAAACTAGAGGGAAGATGGGATAACATGGCTGTCCCTCAAGAACTACTTGCTGTTCAGGATGTTTGCCTGGACGTGCCCTGCTTCTGATCGGTGCAGCCTGTCCTGTCTTCTTCTTAAGCTCTATTCCTAGCGACTTTCCCTGGTGAGGGGCTCTCTGATCTGTGTGCATGTGTGCGTATGGAAGTCTAGGGGCCAGCAACTGGAGCCAAACCACAGGTGGCCGTGGTTCCGGTCTCAGTGGTGCCAGTCACTGGAGTGGGACCGGAGGTCGTCGGCACTGCTTGTCTGGGGTGCCGGCACCTGGACAGACAAGGGTGAGTGGAAATAATGTGCCAGCAAGTGAAGCGTGTGAGGGTATGCAAGTCAGTGTGTGACTGCTCTCAAGTATCAAGCCAGCTGAGGCAGTGAGTGGGTAAAGCGGCTTGGGAGCCACGTGTGGGTGTGTGCCCCTCAGGATGAGGTCACAGTGGGCGTTGGCTACAGGAGGCACCAGAGGGTCCTGGTGTGAGAGACAAGAAACCAGGCCTGTGATAAACTAAGAAAAACAGCCTGAGAAAGCAAAAGTTGAAGCTGATCAAAGAAATGCCTCAAATAGTCGCAAGACAAAACTATGAGTCACAGGGTGCATTCTGTGGAGGTCCAAGCTGATAAGGCTGCCCGCATAACACAATATGTAGCTGGAGGAGGGAGCCCTGTGGAGACAGGAGGGCTCTGCTCTGGTGCATCTGGACAAATTTCAAGGGCCATCTGTCCGTTGAATGACCTTTGATTCATTGTCCACGAAGTGCATATTAAAGTTAACACCCCTCAATATGCTAATGAAGGCTAACATGATCATGCTAATTACAGCATCCCATGAAACACCTTACCCCTCCCTGTACATGGGATATGTAGGTACGTGGGTCAACCTAGGGGACGGACCCAAGGAAAGTCTGTATAAATCAAGGGGGGGAAAGAAAGAGGGGGACCCTGAGAGTGCAGTGAAGTGGAGAAGACGGGTGGCATCGAAAAAACTGCTGCCTCCTGGAACCCTCACTGGTGGGATCAGCACAGAAACCCAGAGCGCTGATCTGTATTTCCCCATTCTCTGTCTCTCCCTCTTTTCCCTTTTCCATTAAGAAATGCAAGGCATATTCTATTGCTTGCCACAACTTGCTATATACTTAGCCAATTATCGTGTGTTCAATTAGTACATTGTGGGTAGTTAATAAATGTTTGGACTTGGAGACTTGTTGTCCGCTCCATTGGGGATTTGCGAATCTGGGTCACTTGTCTCCCTCGTCTGAGCGGGACATGACACCTGGCCAACCACCAGAGACAACATAGGGCCATTTTGCGTCTGCGTGTGAGTCTAGTTGACAAAGGATCCTGCCTAACAGTACCCTGAACCAGTCAAACTCCTCTTGAAGTTTGAATCTTTAAACTTCAAGGCCCTCATGAGCTCCCAGCTTCATTATTCTGCTCCTTAGCCTCCTCTTTACCAGGTGGCCTCCCCTCCAATCCTGAAAACGGGCTCTTGAAGGATTCCTCAGGCACTCCATCGGAAAGCTCTGTGCACTGTCGCAAGTTCCTTGCAGGAAGCATAGTCACCCTCCTCTGTCTTCCCTTCTCCTTGTTTCTAAAGAGCTTCTTTACATCCACGACATCACTCCACTCTTGCCCAGTATCCCACCCCAGCTCTGTGAACCCTTGTTATAGTTTAACCCTAGCCAGCAACTAAGCACAACACAGCTGCTTGCTCACTCATCCCCCTTCTCAGTGGGACGGGGAAGACAATTGAAAAAAACTACAACTCGTGGGTTGACATAAGAACACTTTAATACATTTAAAAAAAAAAATAGTAACAACAGTAGTAATAATAAAATTTAATAATAATATTGATAATTATAATGATAATGATGAAAAGGAATGTAACAGAAAGGGAGAGAAAGAAAACCCAAGAAAAGGTAAGTGATGCACAATGCAATTGCTCACCACCCGCTGACTAACACGCAATCTGCAATCCTCCCCTCCCGGCCCACTCCCCGCACAATTTCTATACTGCGCATGATGTTCTGTGGTATGGAATAGCCCTTTGGCTAGTTGGGGTCAGCTGTCCTGGCTCTGCTCCCTCCCAGCTTCTTGTACACCTGCTTGCTGGCAGAGCATGGGGCACTGAAAAATCTTTGACTTATCCTAAGTGCTACTTAGCAACAACAAAAACATCAGTGTCTTATCAACATAATTCTCACACTAAATCCAAAACACAGCCCTGTACCAGCCACTAGGAAGAAAATTAACTCTGTCCCAGACAAAACCAGGACAACCCTCTAAGACTGTAGAAGAGCAACTGTGCAGGAACTTCACACTTCTCCTCTTTGTCTCCATGATGTGTGACTCTGTGTTGCAAATGGTCGATTTAGACCACTTAAAGAACCACCACCAAAGATACCAGCAAAAGTGGTTTTATTGAAATATGATGTTGCAAATGTGCAACTTAACAAAGTTCAATGGCAACGTTCACTCTATTACTTACTGCACAAAGGACATAACAATGATTCAAAGTTACCAATACAGAATCAAATTTATCAATGCGGAATCTTAGTGTTCTATAATACAAGGTTATGGTATAATACCAAAGCTCAGCAGCTGGTAAGAGGTCTCTCTGCCTTGGGAGCAAGCTTCAGAGGTGTCCCAGCTCAAGGGGAGATCACCGCCAGGCAGCAATTTGCTTAGCAGGGAGAGATCAAAGAAGGCTCACTTAGGCTGTCCTATTTATGGAATAAAGTAGTTGGCTTGTAGCCAAATTAGATGTCATGGAAAAGGTATGCATGAGATTCCTCGTACGCACAACTTTCTTTGTTCTTTGATAAATGAGGCTTGGAAAAGCCACCCGCTCTTCCTGCGCTAATTGCGTGATCAGTGTTCCAAGCTCACGTGCATCGATGCTCACCGTGCCACTCTGTTCCTTCGTGGGTTTCCAGAGAACAGATTGGAACTAGAAAAGTTCTTGGCACAATTATGGCTTAGGTCTTTATCTCCTTTGGAGCCTGTAGCAAACTACGGCTAGTTGGGTTAAGGAGTCAAGTGCATCCATCACAATCTACATCTGTAGGCACAACAAAACTGTTGGGACAAGAAAACTGCTGGCACAACCAAGCTGCAATGCCTACAGAAACCCATGCTGGTGTGGAAAACTGAGGGGCAAAATTCCAGCCCAGAAGGCCGAGGTGCCCCTTCAAAGCAGATAGTAAAAGGCCTGCCTCTTTGTTCCCCTTTGCTCCTGCACTGAAAGAGTCAAGTCCTTACTGGAGGGAGTGGCAGCCCAGGGCACTTTGGGCTAGGATGGATGGTTGGTCTCAACGGTTTTTGCTTTTGTGAAAGGGAAAGGAACAGCCCTTCCACACCTCTTTGCCATTGGGAAACCTAGCACATATCTCACACCTCACCAGCGGGACACACACTGCTGTGCTCCCGAGGAGAGGCCTCAGAGGGTCTGTTGTTCACTCATGCAGTCCAGCCAAGGGCAGGTCAGAGGTGTTGGCCTAAGGTCAAAGTCTCTTGGTGGGGTTGGTTTGAATCCTACCCCTGACAAGGACTGAATGTAGATGACCCTTGGGACCTTCTTTTTTGCTGTGAACATTTCTGCTCACAAGGCATTTCTGGTCCCTGGGGACACAGAGGAAAACACATGAGAGGTTAGAGGGCAGGACACAAAAGCCCAGTGCCCTTCTGTGCTCCTTTAGAGAAGCACATGATGGAGAGGTGGTGTGCTGGGTTTGTGTGGAGGGGTTTTTTGCTAGTGGGGGAGGGGGTTACAGTGGTGGTCCCCTGTGAGAAGCTTCTCAAAAGCTCCCCCGACTCCAAGTCAGACTTGTCTCTGGCCAAGGCCGAGCCAATTAGTGACAGTGGCTGCACCTCTGCGATAACGTATTTAAGAAGAGGAACCTGAGAGGGGGTTGGGGGACTGGTGAGAAGGAGTAACGACAAGGACAGCTATGCAAACTCCAAGGTCAGTGGAAGGAAGGAGGAGGAAGGAGAGGAGGTGTGCCGGAGCAGAGATTCCGCCCCCCATATCCCATGGTGAGACAGCAGGGCCACACCCCGCCCCTCCCCCCCCTGGAAGTCACAGGGGAGGCAGAGATTTACCTGCAGCCTGTGGAGGACCCCCAGGTACCTATGGGAAGAAGACGCCCCCGCTGTTGTGGTTTGACACTGGGAGGACTGCAGCACGAGTCCGTGACCCACGCCGGAGCATCTTGAGAAGAATGCATCTTGTGGGGAGGACTCATGATGGAGGAAGTTTATGGATGACTGTCTCCTGTGAGAGGGATGCCATGTGGAGCAGGGGGAAGAATGCAGAAGAGTGCTTCCTTCCCTCCTTTGCAGGGAGAAGTGGCAGACTGACTGCACCCCCCATCCCCTGCCCTGTGCCACTGAGGGGAGGAGGTAGAGATATCGGGGGAAAAAAGTGAACCCAGGAAGACGGAGGGGCAGGGGTGGTGCTTTTTTAAGATATGGTAACACTTCTCACTGTCCCTTTCTGTCTGTTAAGTGTTACTGTTGTTAGTGTCTTGAATTAAAGTGGTGTTCTTTTTCTTTCCCTAACGAGTCTGTCTTTTGCCTGTGACCTTAATGGGTGAGCCATCCCTCTCTGTCCTTATCTTGATTCCTGAGCCTTTTTGATTCATTTTCTCCTTCCCAGCGCTGGGGGGGAAGGGGTGAGTGAATGGTTGTGTGGTGCTCAGTTTTCCTCTGGGCTCAAACCATGACAGACAAGCAGGCTGGAGGAGGAGCACAGAAGGCGGGGTCCTTCCCAGTGACTGAGGGCCTGTAGCACAGAGGGGTGGAACCAGGACCCATTTAGTGAGGCAGGCAAGGGATCTGCAGTGCAGAGCAGGAAACGTGCAGTGAGGGCCAAGATGCAGCCAAGAGGAGGCAGCAGCCAGCCAGGCCTCCAAGGGAGGAATGAAGTGAAGGCAGAAGGATCATGGTAGGGGCCAGAGAGGGACGCCCAAGTTAGGTGCTGCTCTTCAAGGTGCCTGTAACAGGGTCCTGCTTGTGAGGGCCATGTGAGCAGGGCAGAACCTTTCCCAGGCTGAATCCTGACACACATGTTCCCCCACTGCACTAAGCCCCTTGTGGGGAAGGTCCAGAGGCCTCCCCCAGTCTCTCCCAGCCCAGAGACCAAAAAGCTGGGAAGCTGTTTTTCTTGTGCATCAGAGCAGGAGAGTGATCTGCAGCTAACAGTGTTAAAAGCCTGCTGACACCAGGAGCAAGGCTGTGACACCTGAGCCAAATTTGGGCAACACCTCTCACAGAGAAGGGTGAAATCCTGCATGACAAAAGGACCCTTGTCACTGTCTAGGAATGAAGCTCAGGCTGGTGCAGAGGAAGTGCAAATCCTGAGTACTGGCGCACCAAGTTGGGGGGAGACCAGACCTTCACACCCCCAGGGATGGAGAGCCCCCAGCCACAGGGGGGCAGACCCCAGCACAACCACATGCCAGGAGAAGCTGAAAAGGGACGAGTGCCAGTGCTTTTCTAGAGCACTCAACAGGGACTCAGGACACGGCCTGAGAGCACCAGAGGGAGAGAGGGCTCCTGCCTGGGAGCTCAGGATTCTGCTTGAGGGGGAAGGAGATGGGCACCAGAGGTGTGTAGACATTCACAGAAAATGGTGCTGAGCCCTTCCCTGGGCTTGGACACTCACTCCCTGAGTGCCCAAAGGATGTAGGGAATGAGGACTGAGGATAGTACAGTGTGGTGGTTTAGTCCCTGCCTGGGTCTGAGACCATGCAGCCGCTGCCCCTCCCCCACAAAGGGAGTGAAATACAAAGCCCCGGGGCTGAGATAAGGAGAGGTTTAATACAACAGTGCAACAGCAACAAAACAAACAACAACAATAACAATAACAGTAACAGTAATAACAAGGAACAGAGCAAGATATGTACTGATACAGCAGTGAGAGCAGAGAGATAGCATAAATGCACGCGCTCCCCGATTCTCCCGCGCTCCCGCGCTTGGGCGCCAGGAGATGACGTCAGCATGGTATTGAATAACCCGGCTAGAGCTTCCCCCCCACTGCTGGGGAAACTTAACCTTATCCTAGCTAAACCAGGACATACAGGGAAGGCCTGGCTGTCCTGCCCCTGCAATTAAGCCGTGGCTCTGCCACAGTCAGGGCTGTGTCAGCCCCTCCTGTAACCACACTCCCATCACCCTTCCTGCTTCCAAGGATCATGCAAGTGGCCCAGGGGAGGGTTGGACTCTCCTTCTTGAGAGTCAGATCACTCTTCCAAAACACCCAGATGTGCCCTCTCCCCTTGTTCTCCCCACAGAGGCCTCTGGCCCCCACAGCAACCTGCAGGGAGCAGTTCCACAGGTGCCTTGTGCATGGCGTGCCTCTGCCTGATGATCTCACCAACTGTCCTGAGAAATTGGGGCTGGCTACAGCTGCCGCACTTCTGCACACCATTCCAGCTTTCCAGGCCAAGTTACAGGTGTCATTCCTCAGGTGCTGAGCCTGATGCTGATCCCTTTTGTGTCTTCAGCAGCAGCCTGGACAATGGGGCAGAAAACACTCTCAGCAAGTTCATGGACAACAAACAGTCATCTGGGGCAGATCCAAAGGGGTAGAAGATATGCTCAAGGGGAGGGCTGCCCTTCAGGGAGGCTTTGCGAATCCAAAAGAGAGGGCTGACAGGGCACCTGCGAAGTTCAGCAACACAGGTGTGACATCCTGCAGTCTACTTAGAGGAAACCCATGGAATGGTACAGGACAGTCAGACTGGCCAGGCTGCAGCCCTGCAGGAATGGATCTGAGTCATCCTGGTGAACACAGAGATGAGCTGGAGTCAGCAGTGCACCCTCACAGCAATGAAGGCCACTCACAGAGTGGCTGCAAAAGGGAGAGCACAACCAGCAGGTCAAAGGAAGTGATCATTGGCCCCCTCTGCCACTCTGGGTTTTCTCAGCCTGATGTTCCATGTCTTGTGTCTGCTCTGTTACCACCAGTGTAAGAAGGACACTGACAAAGTGGTCAGCCACTAGAGGAGGTCATCAAGATGACTAAGGAGCCTGGAGCACATGGCATGCGACAAGAGGCTGTTTGGACAGACCCTCTGGGATCACCCTTAAGTTACAAACAAAAACCCACCAGGGTATTTGTTGAGCCTTGAAAAGAGAAAGCTGAGGACAGGACAATGTGGTTTCCCTCAGGTGTCCACAGAGAGCAGAGAGAGCGTGGAACCGGACTCTTCTCAGATGTGCACAGCAAAGGGACAAGAGGCAATGATTGCAAGTTGCAGGAAGGGCATGAGAAAATAAGTGCTCTTACCAGAGAGGTCGATCAATAGGAGCCGAAGGTTCCCAGAGGGACTGCAGTGTTTCCATCCTGCGAATCGTTCACAGCTCCACTGCACAAAGCCTTCAGTAACCTGATTGAGCTTAGCCTTTGGCCCTCCTTTGAGCAGGACCGATATCCAGACTGTTGTCTAAAAAGCAGATTCATCGCCCAGTGTGCAATAGGTCTATAATCACACACTCAGGAGAGACATTGCTTGTTATTGCTTATTATTGCTTTACTGCTTGTTGCTTATTAGGGTTGCACAAACCTAAGTGCTCGGTGGTTTCCCACAGATCAAGAACACCAACAGGACTTTTCCTGCTATATTTATACACAAAACTTGCAGAGTTAGTAATTTTCCAAGATCATCCTCTCTACGATGATTGTTAGTAATTTGCATACAATTATAATACTGCTGACACAATACTTCTGTTACTATGCATGCTCGGGGAAGGGTCTTCACCTGGCCAAGGGTCTTCTTGAACTACAGGCATGATTTTTAGTATTGGAATGATGGTTGTTCAGCTAAGGATACATGGACCTTGAGTCTGCTTGCCACACACACACACTCTTGAAGCAGGAATAATTTTCTGCATGTTGTGGGAACGGGTCTGTGTAGATTCAGCAGAAGTTATCACGTTGACAATACCTGTGAAGAAGCCAGGGGAACATCTGCCAGTGCTCTGTGCTGCTGGTTATGCCAAGTGCCCTAAAGCAGCTGAAGTAGAAAACCAGACAACAAATCCAAAGTGCTGCAGAGTGCAGTCTTCCTGATTTGGGCCTTTTTGTTCTAGTTTTAAAGGTATGAAATTGCCTCAATTGATTTGACAAGGAAGTGGCTGAGGAGAAACATGCATAGACTTGTGATCCTCTTTTGTTCTTCAGACCTGTCTCTCTCAGAGCCTCCTCCTGCTAAGTCTCAATGCCAAGGGGAAGATGTCTGGGAACTTAGTCAGGCCCTTGTTGGCTGCATGCTGCCCTCAAGGGTTTCTGGGCATGTGCCCAGGGTGCTCCAAGCCTGCTGAGCTAGGTAGAGAGGCATGCTCTCTCCTTTCCCCTCAGCTTTGCTTAGCCTCAGCAAAACCAAAGCTCTCTGAGGCATTTCTTGTGCAGTTTGACCTTGGACAGCCAATCTAAGCTTGGGTCAGCATGGATACAGCACTGCCTGCCTGCTGGCCTTGAGGTAGAAAGAGCTGTGTTATGCTCTCATCCAATGGGAAAGGCAAGGGGCCAAGAAAAGGTTTCTCTGTCCTGGCGTTTATCTCTCTGTCCTGGCTTTTACCTCTCTGTGAGGTTCCTGAATTGCACTTTGCAGGGAGGGCAGAGGGAGAGAAGAGCAGAAGGGCTTTATGTAACTTCCACCCTTACCCACAGCATTTTTGGCACTGGGTGCTTGGCAAACATCGTTGGTTAGAGCATGTAATAGGATGTAATAGGATGAAGGTTTTAATGGAACTTGAATTCTTGGCCGGTGGTTAAAGGACAAGTGCTCTAACAAGCGGTCTGTGCAGACTGAAGATGTGGAGCAGCACACAGGCTGCAGCCTTTCTTCTCCTCTCCCTCTGCTGTCCCTTCCAGCAACTGATCTAGCATCCTGTCAGAGATGGCAGACACAGCTTTTCTCTTTTCGTCTTCTTCTCCATCAGGCAAGAGCACAACACAGGTCTTTCCAGCTGAAGAACAGCAGGCATGCTGTCTCCCAGCTCAGCTGGTCACCCTGTAAGGCCCAGCAGTGTGTCCCCCAGTCACCTCCAGGCTCCCAGCCAAGGACTTGGCTCCCCAGGAGAAGGTGCCACAGGGGGAGCTTGAATTTTGCAGCACGTAAGCAAGGGTGAAGGGAATGGAGAGGGCTGGCATGTACCCCTGACTGAACAGGTTTTTCCTGACAGTTTGGGGTTAGTGCCTGGGAAAACTTTAGGGCAGGAAGCAGTGGCCACAGCCCTAACAATGCTCTGTGGCCTAAAAAGGCCTTGGGTTTTTTTATGATTGTTTCCATAACCATTGGCCTCTTCTCTCCTTCCCTCCCCTTCCCTCCCCTTCCCTCCCCTCCTCCCATGATTTTATACACAGGGCCCCTTCTCTGGCCCCAGCTCATGGACAACATTCCAATATTTCACACTAGAAAGGACAAAAAGCAAACTGGGAAAGCTGCTGGGACACCACTTTCTGTGAGTGAAGATAGCTTGTCTGGGAGATATCTTCACTCCCTGCCCTTCACTTAAGAAAGGACTGGCTCTTCGAAACCTTCACCACACTTCACCCTGGAGGAGGAGGGACTTTGACTGCTTTAACATGACGTTGCTTCATTTAATTTGGATTTCAGCTAAAACTTCTTCTGGAGCTCCTAAGCTGTCAACACCTTTAGGCAATCATGGCCATGGTTTGCTCTCATGCTTTTCTTTTTATCCATAGAGAACATGTGGGTATTTAGTTTAGTCTGAGGGCTTGGTGGGCACACCTGAGTGGCACAATTCTTGGCTGGTGACTCCACAGCAAGCTTCTGGCCTGTGCTGAAATTTCTTCACGTGTTTTAACCCCTTTGACACCCTAACCCACACCTCTGGTAAGGTCAAGATGGTTGTGATCCTCATGTTCTCCACAGCCCCCTGTGCTGCTACACCACCAGCCCTCCACCCTGCCTTCTCCACAGGTATCTTGGCAGGGTATGAGCCCTCAGCACAGAGTTGAGCCATGCAGTGCAGCCCAGGAATACAATATTGCCATTGCTGATAAGGAGGAAAAAATACACTAAAACCTATTTCTAATAGTTTTGACAGTTTTCGAACTGCAGCCTTCTGCACGACGTATTAAAGCACCTGGAAAGATGGCACTGCATTCATGATCCAGGCTGCAATGTACTGTTCTTCATGAATGATGAGAGGATGTGAACTGGACAACACTGATGCTGAAATCCACACAGGATGTTAGTAGTTCAGAGCTGCTTTGCTTTGAACAAGTTCAGTAATGTGTAAGTTTGCACACCTGCAGCACACCCTGTTCCTCTTTTAGGCAGTCAGAGCAGGTTGAAGGGATTATTTAGACCTACCTTCATTGAAATCAATACCAACCCAAGAGAAGAGACAATGAGAGAGAGGGAAGAGATTTACTTACACTCACTTTAAGCCCACCTTTTTTCAACTTCATGTGAAAAATGAGAATAAGTTACGTTGAAATTTAAACATGGCTATACCAGACAGCTTCTATTAGTGATAGATATTCTTCCTTAAGTAAGCGTAACTGCAGTGACAATGAACTAGTGGAATTCAGGATCCCAAGACTGGGAAAGAAGGCAAATATCGGGATCTTAATCCTGTGATTCAAGAGAGCAGAATTTGGTGGCTTCAGGGGCTCTGTTTAAAAGAATCCTATGAGAAACCATCCTGGAGAAAAGAGAGTTTAGCCAGAAGAGACAGTTGATTTTCAATGTTCACCTCCTCTAAACTCAATAAAGGTTCATCCCAACAAGCAGGAAAACAAGCACAAGTGGTAGGAGGCCTGCATGGATGAACAAGGCGGACCTGCCAAAATTCAAATATGAAACAGAAACATACAATAGAAAGCAGTGTCAGGTCATCCATGAGGAATATATAGACAATCGTCTGAGTGTGCAGCTATGGGGTAGGAAAGCTAAAGCCTACCTGGACATGAATTTGATGAGAGAACTGAAGGCCAGCAAGAAGAGCTTCTAAAGGTTTGTCAGCAGCAAAAAGAAGACTAAATAAAATGTGGGCCTCCTGCTGAACGGGGCAGATGACCTGGTGAAAAAGAACATGGAGAAGCCTAAGATGCTGAATGCTTCCTTTGTCTTGGTCTTTATTGGTAAGATTTTTCCTCAGGAATCCCAGGCTCATGAGATCAGTAGGAAAGTCTGGGACAGGGCCAGATGACAGGCTGGAGAAACAGACTAACAGAAACTTCATTAGCTGTAAGGATGAAGTCCTGCACCTAGGCAGGAATAATCCCATGCATCAGTACATGCAAAGGGCAGGCTGCCTGGAAAGCAGCTTTGTAGAAAAGGAGCTGGAGGTCCTGGTGGACATTAGCTAACAATCTGTCCTTGCAGCAACAAAGACCAAAAATATCCTGGGCTGCATTAAGAAAAACATTGCCAGGAGTTCATGGAAGGTGAACCTTCCTCTCTGTGCAGCACTGGTGAGACCACATCTGGAGTGCTGCGTACAGTTCTTTGCTCCCCAGTACGAGACAGACATGGTCATCCTGGAGCAAGTCCAGAGCAGGGTCACAGACATGACTAAGCAGTTGGAACAATTTTCATACAAGGAAAGGCTGAGAGAGCTGAGATTGTTTAGCCTTGAAAAGAGAAGAGTCAGGGAGCATGTTATCAATGTATTTAAATACCTCATTTAGGAGAGCAAAGAGGATGAGGCAGACTCTTTGCAGTGGTGACTAATCAAAGGGCAAGAGATAATCAGCAAAAACTGAGATACAGGAGATTCCCTTAAACATAAAAAGGAAAAAATGTTTTTATTGGGAGAGTTGCAAAACCCTGAAAAAGGCTGCACAGACATGTTGTGGAGTTGCCATCCTTGGAGATGTTCAATATACACTTGGACATGACTCCAAGCAACTTTATCTGAGCCTGCTTTGAGCAAGGGGATTGTCAATGGGGATACTGGGCATCGATGTTCCCTGTATACTCATAGCAAGTCTAGTCAATGCAGTCACAGAGACATTTTTCTCTCTATAAAGGAAACATCTCCACTGAGTCAGATGACTGGCACTCTAAATCACATTGATTGAATCAGACACAGGCAAGAAACAGTCTCTAAGGTGAGCCAGCTAATAACTTTCCCAGTCACCTGCCCTGTCCCAAGAGGTTACAGAGACCACAGACAAGGCTGGAGTGATCAAGAACTCAGTCTTACTGCAGCCCTCCACAGCAATCTCACCTCCTGCTTCCTTGGCCTTCCCAGGACAGTCCCCTAAAGTCAAAGTGAAGTATTCAGGCTGACATCTAAGCCCAAGATTTCTTGCTCAGCTTCAGGAAATATGACTGTTTCCCAACTCACTGAGCCATTCTCCTGATGAATCCCTACAGCAGAGCACTATGGGTAGGATAGAGGAAGAGTCACCTCACTCCTTGAGGGTGGATTCCTGGATGCTTTCCCAGGTGGATATGTGTGGGAAATTAAAAAATAGAGCTATTGTAAGGGATGAGTCAGCTCAGGAGAAGTGTAAAGATAACAGAGTGAGCTGGGGCTGAGGGACAGAAAATTATTTTAGGAATGGCACTGCATTACAGCAAAAAATGGATGGGATGGTGTTCAGCTGTTTCAAGATTGTCAGGTGCGTCTGTGATCGCTCCCTGTACCTAAGATGACTTCTTCTCTGTTTAGACCTCCTAGAGAGACTAGACCATTGAAGGATGGAGTAACAGAGGTGACCTTACAATACTTCCACCTCTTTACTTCAAGTCTGCATATGGGCCCTGGATTTTGTATTTCTCCTAAACCAGATTTACAAAATTATAAAACTGATGAAGTTGGAAGGGCTGTCTGGAGGCCATCTGGTCCAACACCCCAGCTCAAGCAGAGCCACCTAGAGGCTACCCAGGGTCACATCTATCAGCTTTTGAATATCTCCAGGGAAGGAGACTCCACAGCCTCTCTGGGCAACCTGTGCCAGTTCTCAGTCACCCTCACAGTGAAAAAGTGTTTCCTGATGTTCAGAGGGAGCGTTCTGTGTTTCAGTTTGTGCCTGTTGCTTTTGGTTCTGTCACTGGGTACTACTGAAAAGAGGCAGGCTCCATCCTCTTTGTACCCTCCCTTCAGGTATTTATATACACTGATATGAGCCTCCTCTTCTGCAGGCTGAACAGTCACAGCTCCCTCAACCTTTCCTCATAGCAGAGATGCTCCAGTCCCTTAGTCACCTTGGTGGTCCTTTGCTGAACTCTCTCCAGTATGTCCATGTCTCTCTTGTACTGGGGAGCCCAGAACTGAACAAGTACTCTGGGTATGACCTCACCACCGCTGAGCAGAAGGGAATGATAATCTCTCTCGACCTGTTGGCAATACTCCTCCTAATACAGCCCAGGAGACTGTTAACCTTCTTTGCAGCAAGGGCGCATTGCTGGCTCATGGTTAACTTGGTATCCAGCAGGAACACCAAGTCCTTTTCTGCAAAGCTGCTTTCCCACTAGGTGACCCCCAGCATATACTGGTGCAGAGGGTTGTTCCTCCTCCCCAGGTGCAGGACTTTGCAGTTCCCCGTGTTGAACTGCATGAGGTTCCTGTCAGCTCGTTTGTCCAGAAAAAAAAGTGACTCCAAGGTCAGTCTGGATGGCAGCATGACTCTCTGGCATATCAGCCACTAATCCTGTTTTTGTGTCATCTGCAAACTTGTTGAGGGCACACTCTGCCCTATCATTCAGATCTTTAATAAAGATGTTAAAAAAGATCAGACACAGTACTGACCCCTGGGGTACTCTGCTAATTGTTGTCCTCCAGTTGGAGGACAGTCCTCCAGTCCTCCAGCAGTGACTTTGTCTCACTGATCACCACCCCCTGGGCTCAGCCATTCAGCCAGTTTTCAACCCACCTCACTGCTTATCCAGTCCAGACTTCATTAGCTCATCTATAAGGATCCTATGGAAGACACCACTGAAAACCTTCCTGAAGTAAAGGTAGACAATATCCTCTGCTCTCCTTTTGTCTACCAGGCCAGTCATGTATTGTAGAAATTCATCAAGTTCATCAAACACCTTGGTGAAGCTATGCTGACTACCCCTGATGACTTTCTTGTTCCTCATGTGCCTGGAAATGGTTTCTAGGATTAGTTGATCCATTGCCTTCCCAGGGATCAAGGTGAAGCTGCCCAGCCCATAATTCACTGAGTCCTCCTTCATAATCTTTTTGAAGACAGGAATGACACTTGCTTTACTCCAGTGTTCAGGCAGGTCTCCCAGTAGCCCTGATCATTCAAAGATTATTGAAAGTGGCCTTGTAATGACATCAGCCAGATCCCTCAGCATTTGTGACTTCATCCTATCAGGGCTCATGGAGCTGTGGATGTTCAGTTTGTTCAAATACTCCCTGACCCAATCCTCTTCCATGAATGCTATATCTGCCTTGTTCCAGACTTTCTCCTGGTTTCCAGGGCCTGGGATTCCTGAAGACTGGTCTTCCTACTAAAGATTGAGGTGAAAGTGGCACTCAAAACCTTGGCCTTTTCCATGTCATGTGTCACCAGGGCCCTGGCCACCTTCAGCAATGGGCCCACATTTTCCCTAGTCTTCCTTTTGTCACCTGTGTTCTTACAGAAGCTCTTTCTGTTGTCTTTGATATCTCTTGCAAGATTCAATCCCAATTGGACTTTGGTTTTCCTAATTTTATCCCTGCATGCTTGGCCAGCATCTTTATATTCCCCCCAGGTTACCTGTCTCTGCTTCCACCTTCTGTATGCTGCCTTTTTTTGTTTGAGTTTTGCCAGGAGCTCCTTGTTCATCTATGCAGACATCCTGGCATTTTTGCCTGACTATCTGCTTGTTGGCATGGACTGCTCTTGAGCTTGGAGGTGGTGATCCTTGAATATCAACCAGCTTTCTTGGGCTCCTCTTCCCTCCAGGGCCTTATCACATGGGACTCTTCCAAGCAGAGGTCAAGCACTGCTCTCCTGAAGTCCAGTGTTATGATCTTGCTTTTTACCCTCCTTCCTCCTTCCTTCAGGATCCTGAACTCCACCATCTCTTGGTCAATACAGCCAAGGCTGCCTTTGTCTTTCATATTCCCAACTAGCATCTCCCTGTTGGTGAGTATAAGGTCCAGTGGATTATCTCTTCTCATCATCTCTTCTATCATTTGGGTAGGGAAATTCTCACTGATGCACTCCAGGAATCTCCTGGACTGCTAATGCTCTGCTGTGTTCTGCCTCCAGCAGATACCTGGGTTGTTGAAGTCCCCCATGATGACCAAGGGGCTGAAAATGGGGTGCTACTATTACCTGTGTGTAAAGGGCCTCATCTGCCTGTTCATTCTGTTCAGGCTGCCTATGGAAGACACACCATAAATGTTCAAAGGGCTGCTTTGCATCCTTCACTGGCACCAGCTTGTACATTTTGGGATTTTGTCTTTATCCATACCCCAATCCACCAAACTCTTGTATTCCACAGAGTCCTTCAGAGCCAGTTTCCATGGACAATGAGGGGCCTGGAAGTAGCTCCCCTTGGCACTGTGCAGGCAATTGTGCCCCTGACAGAGGACACTGTTCACAGACAGCACAGCACCCACCACCCCATGGCCAGGTCTGCACCTGAAGTTTGGGGAGCTACTCTTGCAGGTTGCCCTGGCAAATCCCTGAGCAGAACAGGGGTGTCCCTGTCCCAAGCTTTGGGTCTGCTGGTGCCCCTGTACTGGGATCCTGCAGCCACTGCCTGGCTTCTGCCTCTTCACCCCACCTCTTGGACTGCAGGAGGAACAGTGTACACATGTGCAGTGGAAGGGAAGTATGCAGGGGGGTTGTGCTGCAGGGGATGCACATTCACTGGAGTGGGACATGGTGTGAGGGACATGGGTGCCATGTGGGGGTGGCATACATGACAGCATGTACTGCAGGGAAGTTGTGCTCCTTGTGGGACCTGGTGCTGGCATCAGGGGTCACATGGGCTGATGGGACCAGGACCCCAAGCCTCAGCCTCACAGATGACCAGGAGCCCAGGCTCCTGGGAGCACCAACATTCCCCCTGTACCCACCTCTTCCACCTTGCAGAGGCCTCTTAGGTCTTCTCACCCAGCAGGTGCTCAAGGAACAATCAGGATTCAGGGCTCCCTTGGACCTGCCATCCCTGCCACCAAAGCAAGGCCCTGTCTGGCTGCCAGTCACCAGGCAGAAATGATCTGGCCAATAAAGGGGTTCCACAGCCCCCACTCCTAGCACTGCAGGCCCACCCAGTATCTGATCTGGGGGACTGGTGTCTGAACAGCACTGTGTGAACAGGCCACATCTGGATACTGGGACCAGTTTGAGGCTCTCGAGTACACAAGACACATTGACATGCTGGAGCAAAATGGTGCCATACCCATCTTTGGAGACAGATATCCAACCATTGATTGCACAAGGACCTGGACAATCTGGTCCAGATGACACCTGTTTTGACATGGGCTTGGAGCAGAGACCTCCATAAGTCCTGTACCCCCTCAACAAGATGAGGCCTTCTACTCTGTCCACCACTAGTGCATCTCTTGTCAGTCAGGTAACACAAGAGAAGCTCAGCAGGGCCTCCATGAAGCATAAGACGAGCCCAGTCTTGTCCCCAAAGGAGGATATAATTTCTTAGCCCCCAGGACGAGGAGTATCCTGAGATGACCTTGGAGACAACCCACAAGAGACAAACAGGTTCATGTGGTCTCAGCCCACCAGGGAAAAGGTGTGGTGGACAGAACATTTAGAATGTGTATCCTGGAGATATGCTGTTTGTACCCAAGCTAGCAGTCACCCTGGACAGAGCTGAGCTCACCACAGACAAGTGTACGTCTTACAGGGCCTTCACTCACATCAGGACAGAAGCCAACTACAAGGACAGAGCAGCTCTGGCCCAACAGGCAATAGAGGAGCTTTGAATGACAATTCCTGGATGTCATGCGAGGATGTATGTGGAGGGAAATAAAGATCACATTGTAGCCATGGAAGATCTTGACTATGCAAGCTGGAGAACTATCTTAAAGAACACACTTAGTCTGCGCCACTCAAGCTGCTCTAACAGAACAGTGACATTTAAGGCAACCCAGAGAAGTCTGGATCTGCCACATGCTTCTGGTCACCCTTGAGCCTCAGGTATGTCTCACTGCCACAAAAGACATCCTGAGTCCTTGCTGTGATGAACACAGCCATTTCTATCACCTCAGCTTGGTGTCCTACCCTCTTCTTTTGCTCTGGAAACAGATTGAGACATCTGCATGGACCCTCAGCTCTTTGACAGCACTGAGGGACATCCTTCTGTCTACCTAGAAGTGGCTCTTGGCTGCTTCCTGGACCAGCAGAGGAGGAGGGCAAGGACGGAGGCAGATGGAAGGGACTCTGAGCAGGCAGTGTGTCTGAAGGACTCTATACATGTCTGGTACAAGCCCCAACAGAGATGGTTGTCTGGCCCTGAAACCAGTTGCCCTGGAGTCAAAGCAAGTTAATACAAGAGAAACTTGAGGGGTGATTTATTTCTCTGGCTTATATCCTTGGGAGACACTGTGGGGAACATGTCTCAGACACCTGGGTTCCCTGAAAGGCATTCAGCATTTCTGGAGAGCAGCAGTGGAGAAGGTGGGGGGCCCAAGACATATTGCTCCCTTCAGAAGCAGCATAAAGTCCTGGACAACTAGGTTTCCTGTCAGGGGAGTAATGGGAGGAGTCCAGGGTGCCAGACTTACCCAAGGGGAAGCTCAGAGCCAGGGGTGGCAATGGATGACATGCTGGATGGCTGGCTTCTCTGTTCTCTGGGGGCCAGTGGGGGGTCTCCAACCATCTGTTCCCTGAGTGGCACTTACCAGGGAATGACAGCAAGCCACCACAAAGCATCCTGGGTTCCTTGCGGGCAGGAGGTCTCTGGGGCCCCTTCATCCCTTGGATGTCATTGGGAGGTCCTCAATACCTGGCTTCCTTGAGGGAAACACAAGTGTGCCACTGAGGGATGGCGGGGGTTGTCAATGGGGCAATGTGATGCCTCTGTCCCCAGCAGTGTGAGAGATGAAAAACCAGGCCTGCGAGAAACACGGACTGAGAAAAACAGCCTAAGAGACAAAAGTTGAAGTCCTCTGAGCTAAGGAATGCCTCAAACACTCGCAAGACGAAACTATAGTCATGAGGTGGATGGTGCGGAGGTTGAAGCTGATAAGGCTGCGCCAATAACACAGGATGCAGCTGGAGGAGGGAGCCCTGTGGAGACAGGATGGCTCTGCTCTGGTGCACCTGGACAAATTTCAAGGGCCATCTGTCCGTTGAATGACCTTTGATTCATTGTCCACAAAATGCATATTAAAGTTAACACCCCTCAATATGCTAACAAAGACTAACATGATCATGCTAATTACATCATCCCATGAAACATACATGGGATATGTAGGTATGTGGGTCAACCTAGGGGACAAGCCCAAGGAAAGTGTGCATAAATCAAGGGGGGGCAAAATGGGGGGGTGGTCCGGAGAGTGAAGTGAATTGAAGAAGACGGATGCCTCCTGGAACCCTCGCTGGCGGAATCAACGTAGAAACCCAGACGGTTGATCTCTATTTCCCTATTCCCTCTATCTCTCTCCTTTCCTTTTTCCCCTTTTCCTTTACTACCATTAAGAAATGCAAGGCATACTGTATTGCTTGCCACAACTTGTTATATACTTAGCCAATTATTGTGTGTCCAATTAGTACATTGTGGATAGTTAATAAATGGACTTTGAGACTTGTCTCACTGTTGTCTGCTCCATTGGGGATTTGCGAATCTGAGCCACTTGTCTCCCTCATCTGAGGGGGATGTGATAAGGGGACACATCCCTGCATAGTTCAAGGGGAGACAGTGCTGGGTGAGGTGTGGAGCCACAGGTGCAAGTGAACGACTTGCCACAGCAGGCACAGGCAGGGTTTCTCCCCAAAGTGGCTCTGCCGTTGACCATGGAATGCCAAGACCAACCCTGAAGGCTTTCCCACGTTCTCCACAACTGTATAGCTGTTCACTAGCATGCATGCAGTGTTGCACAGCCATGTCAAAAGCCCCTCCCTCACTGTAGACACCAGTGCAGCCTCTGCTTTTCATGCAGCAGGTTGTGTTTACCCAGCACGGAAGCATCAGTGAGGCATATGCCATGTGACCTGCAGCCACTATTTGCCATCAGCCATCTGCACAGGTGAACACCCTGCCTCAGTTCACACATGCATGCAGCCACTTGCCTGCGTGGACACAACACTGTGCTGGTAAAGGAGCTGTGGTCAGAGCATTTGCAGAAGCCCCCGCATGTACATGGCTGCTCACCAATGTGGATCTCTTCATGGGAAACCAGGTGGGTTGGCTACTTGAACTGTTTGCTGTGGTCCAGACATGTGTAGCCATGCTCCCTTCTGCTCTGAAGACTCCCTCTCTGTTTCTCCACCACTGCTCCAGACCACTCCTCAGCTCTGCTCAAGTCCCCAATACCTACAGGGACAGGAGAAGAGAAACATCCAGATAGCTATGGCTTGTGAAGCTGGAAACAGGGTTGTTGGGGCAGAACTTATGATGCTGCCCAGCAAGGCCCTTCTCCTAGTCTTTTCATCAGGTCCTTATTGCTCCCAGGACAATCCCAGGGATGCAACAGTCTGCTCACAAGCTTTTGCCAGTCCCATGTCCTTTTACAAATACGTACAGACCCTGTGCACACAGACTCCCAAAGTGCATGTATACAAACACATAATGCACAAACTAGTCCTGTGCACAGACACACACACACACACTGTGCACACACATTGCAGGTCCACACATCCTGTGCAAACACATGCAATACACAGATCTAATGTGCACAAGACACACAATTCATGCACATGCACAGTGTGCACTCACACAATGCATGCAGAGGACACAAATATACAAACACAGCACAAACACACAGAGTGCATACACACCACATGCATGACTACACACACAAAGGGCATCATCAGCAGTGTACCCACCTCCTTCACTGTATGCACACAGCACTGATACATGCACGCTTGATGTTTGCACACAAACAATACATACAGACATGCATAGGCAATACACACGCACCACATAAGTGCAATGTACACATGCAGGATGAACATGCACACTCAGAAGATGTGCAGACACACAGTGCACATGTACCATGCACACGCACACACACACAAAGAGCATGCACAGGCAGGATAAACACACAGGGTGCACGCAGACAAGCACACACACAGTGGATGCACTCCCACTCCCACACCACCAAAATTCACATGAAAAGGCACAGGCACCCCTGGTACTGCCCAAGCATCTATGGGGGTGGTTCCCGTTCCCATAGCCCTGTCCATAACTGCATATCACACAGTGGCCCTGACCCTGTTGGTGCTGGCAGTGGCGGGGCGTGGGGCCCGGGGCCCGACATCAGGGACACCACAGGGTTTACAGTTGATGGGGTGCGGAGGGTGAGCAGGGGATTTCCTGGTCACACAAAAATTTGCAACAGTGATGGTATATGTGGACACTGGAATTAAATTATTAGCTAATAAAGAGGGTGAGGAGCTCAAATTCAGTTTAACACTTCTTACTGACTAATCACATTCTCATGTTTCTACAGTGTGTATGAATTTGTTTTAAACTCTTTGTAGTATTCATATCTCTGACTAAAATTTGTCTAATATTGAAATTAACAGGTTTTATTTCATTTTTACAGAAAGACAGAACGAGACTGCATGTGGGACAGCTCTGTGTACTGTGTATAAAGGGGGACAGGAATTTATGACATTACTTGATGTTGAACATGGTTTTCATTGTGCAGGTCTCTGTTGTTCTGCTTCTGGGCTGTTTGGTTTATTTCTGTGATTCATCGATGTCAGCATTCCTCACACATAACATGTTTGGAAGATGTGGCAGAAGGTGTCGACAGATTTCTATCTGGGTCAGCAGGTGTGAGATGATCCCCACTAATCCTTAACCACTTCAGGGTTTTTTGATTTTTTGTTGGTGATGATTTTGGGGGTTCCTTTTAGTGACCAGGAAGTTTTTTGCGATAATTTGAACAGTCTGAATGAACATGTATGTGCACTGGAAATGGTAAAGAAACTAAGTCCACTGATGATGTGCTTTTTTTGCATTGGGGAAAAAAGAAAATATTTTAGAATAGAATGAAATGGTTTGAGTTGGAAGGGACCTTAAGGATCATCTAGGCCCAACCCCTCCTGCCATGGGCAGGGACACCTTCCACTACATCAGGTTTCTCAAAGCCCCATCTAACCTGGTCTTGAACCCTTCCAGGGAGGGGGCAGCCACAGCTTCTCTGGGCAACCTGTTCCAGTGCCTCACCACCCTCACAGGGAAGAATTTCTTCCTTATATCTTATCTAAATCTACCCTCTTTCAGTTTAAAACCATTACCCCTCATCCTATGTCTACGTCCTCTGATAAAGAGCCCCTCCCCACCTTTCCTGTAGCCCACTTTAAGTACTGGAAGGCCATAAGGTCTCCAGGGAGCAATCGCTTCTCTAGGCTGAACACCTCCAACTCTCTCAGCCTGTCCTCACAGGGCAGGTGCTCCAGCCCCCTGAGCATCTTTGTGGACCTCCTCTGGACCTACTTGAGCAGGTCCATGTCCTTCTGATGTTGGGGGTCCCAGAGCTGGACACAGCACTGCAGGGGCAGGTCTCACTAGAGTGGAGTTGAGGGAGAGAATCCACTCCCTCCACCTGCTGGCCACACTTCTCTAGATGCAGCCCAGGGTACGGTTGGCTTTATGAGCTGTGAGTGCACATTGCTGTCTTGTAGTTAGTTTTCCATCCACTACTGCTCCCAAGTCCTTCTCCACAGGACTGCTCTCAATTCACTCTTTACGCAGCCTGTATTTGTGCTTGGGATTGCCTCGACCCATATGCAGGACCTTGTACTTGGCCTTGTTGAACTTCATGAGGTTTGCATGAGGTCCCACCTCTCCAGCCTGTCCAGGTCCCTCTGGATGGCACATCCCTTCCCTCCAGCATGTCAACCGCATCACACAGCTTGATGTCATCGGAAGACTTGCTGAGGGTGCACTCAATCCCACTGTCCATGTCTCCCACAAAGATGTTTAATAATACTCGCCCCAACGCCACCCCCCAAGGAATGCCACTCATCACTGCTTTCCACTTGGACATCGAGCTGTTGACTGCAACTCTTTCAGTGTGACCATCGAGCCAATCCCTTATGTACCGAGTGGTCCAGCCATCAAATCCATGTCTCTCCATTTTAGAGACAAGAACGCTGTGTGAAACAGTATCAAACGCTTTGCACAAGTCCAGGTAGATGACATCAGTTGGTCTTCCCTCATCCACCAGCACTATAACCCCATTGTAGAAGGCCACCAAATTCATCAGGCACCATTTGCCCTTAGTGAAGCCAGTCTTGTGTGTGTCTTCACCCTAGTGAAGCTGTCACCAATCACCTTATTTTCCATGTGCCCTGGCATAGTTTCCAGGAGGTTCTTCTCCATGTTCTTGGTGGACACAGAGGTGAGACTGACTGGCCTATAGTTCCCCGGGTCTTCCTTTTTTCCCTTTTTAAAAATGGGAGTTATATTTCCCCTTTTCCAGTTAGTGGGAGCTTCACTTGTCTGCCATGACTTCTCAAATATGATGGATAGTGGCTCAGCCATTTCATCCACCAGTTCCCTGAGGACCTGTGGATGCATCTCATCAGGTCCCATGGACACAATTGTGCACCTTTGGATTCCTTAGATGACCTCAAACTTCATCTGTTCCTACAGTGGGCAGTTCTTTCTCCCAGTTCCTGCCTTTGGATTCTGTGAATTGGGCAGCATGGCTAGAGCTCTTGTCAGTGAAGACTGAGGCAAAAAATCTGTTGAGTACCTCAGCCTTCTCCATGTTGACTGGAGCCAGGTATCCTGTTTCTCTTACTTGGGGTCCATTGAGGGGGTGGGTACAGTTTTTTCATCTTCCTTTCTTGTCCTACATACCTGAAGAAACCCTTGTTATTTTTTTATGTCCCTAGCCAAGTTCAGCTCCAGCTGTGCCTTGGCTTTCCTGATGCCATCCCTGCACTCCCAGATCATATCCCTATAAAATCCCCAGGAAGTGTATCCCTGCCTCTACTGTCTATGCATTTTGGTTTTGTGTTTTAGTTTGGCTAAGAGGTCTTGATTTAGTAACCTGGCCTTCTGCCTCCCCTTCCTGACTTCTTGCACATTGGGATTGAGCAACTTGCACCCTAAGAAAAATGTCTTTAAATATCTCCCAGCTCTCACTTGTTCCTTTATCTCTGAGGGCAGTTTCCCAAGGCATCTCATGCACTAGCACCCTAAACAGCTGAAAGTTTGCCTTTCTGAGGTTTAGGGCTCTCACTCTATTTTTTACCCATCCTGTACCCCTCAAGACTGAGAATTGCACAAGGGCATGATTGCTGCAGCCCTGGCTACCTCCAGTCTTGACCTCTCATTTTGCCAATTGACAGGGTCAACAGAAAGGACACAGACACCAAGTTAAAAAGATAAGCTTATTTTACTTTAGTTTAAAGCAGCAGAAAGAATAAGTAAGGTGATGCCCCTGATAAAGAACAAGCAAGGTAATGCACCTGATCATTACTACATAAAGTTAACAATAGTGATTAAGAAAGATACATCACCAGTTGCCCCAGTACTTTACCATCATCCAGATCCGTGCTTCAGCTGGGGAGCCCCGTCACAGCGAAGGATCAGAGAACCACTCCCAGCAACTGCGAAGTCCTACACAGTGCGTCCACCCACAGGTGATGTCTCCATCTTCACCGTGAGAGGGTCCTGCTTTTATATAGTTTAACAAACATATCATAAAAAAAAAAAAAAAAAAAAAGGCACGAAAACATCTGGTAGATTGGCTTCACTTCACTCGGGTGCATCCCAGATCTGGCCAGGATCCTGGGCACATCCAAGGAGATCCTGTCTTCTAGGAAAAAACTGGCTTAGGGTCCAAAAATATATATTCTTTATCTATAGTTTTCAGAGGATATTGCCATGGTCATATTTCATGCTGAAATTATGCTGGTCAGAACGTTCACTCAGAAGTCAACTCTGGTTTGAGGTCTATGGTTCAGGCTTTGGTTCAAGGCCTATGGTTCAGGCCTTTTCATGTCACCTCTCCAATAAGTTCTTCCACATTAGTGAACAACAGGTCCAGCAGTGCCTCTCCTCTGGTCAGGCTCTCCACCACCTGTTCTAGGAAGTTGTCCTCAACACACTCCAGTAGTTTTCTGGACTGCTTTCTGCCTTCTTAAAATAAATTTCTGTAGTGGGTTCCTAAATAAATGCTGGGGTGGGAGGAGGAGAAGTATATTATTTAGATGTAACATAGCCTAGCATTTTTCAGAACTGTGGTGAAGGTTAGGAAAGGAAATTATAATGACATGAAGTATATAAGGATCCAAATAGTACAAATGCAATTTTTCGTACATTTTTAGTCCTTGATCTACTTATGAATAAAAAAAGGAGAAATTTCAGAAGCTGTTTTCCTCCCTCCGTGATTCTGCAATGTTAATTCGGTTAAGATCAGTCCTGGTTAGAGAGTTTTGGGTGTTTTTGTTCGGAAGTGTATGTAGCTACCATGGGTTGTAAATAATTATGTGATAAGAGGTTCCCCAACTTCCAAATCAATAAAAGCTCCTGGTTTGCCAGACTTATTTGAAATACCATTTCATTGTCTAAACCAATGAATATTTAATTAAATTTTTAAAAATTGAATTAATACTTTCACCTGTGCTGGGAACACTTTACATCTTGATGGGGAGAGCTTCTGTGTGACAGAGGAAGACAGCTGACCAGCCTTTCCCATGTCTGTAGCAACTATAGTGCTCTGCACTGTGTACTTGCAAAGCCAAAGAGCAATTTGTTCACAGGAGATGCACATTAGATGTGTCCCATGGTGCAATAAGCCCATCTGGCTGCAGGTGAATGACAAGAGATTTGCAGTGAAGCCAGTGCAATATTCTGTTGGGTGTTATGTACTGAGAACAGTTGGATGCATGTGCTGTTATGAGAATAAATTCTGCTTCACTGAAATGAATGGACTTGTAAAACTTAATTTCTGTTTCAACTTGAGCAATTATCAGAAGTGTCCTTTAGAAGATTTAAACTTTTTGTCACGAGACATCTGTCCATTTTATTGACTTTTTAAAATTTGTGTTATTTAACATTGAAAATATTTCTTGATGACTTGAAACTTGTTTTACTCTGTGAAAATGTTGTTTTCACATTCTGTAACCAGAGGATTTTTCTAATAAAATACTCAACATTTTTAGGATCTTGCAAATTTCAGTGGGATTCCAGACATGTTCTAGCTGCAGTGCTTATTTTATTGTAAGGACACATACAAAAGGTTAAAAAGGAACTTTGTTGATCCCTTATATTTTTTGTTGTCCTCTATTTCTAAGTCTGTTACCACATGCTGATGCTGAAAAACAGCTGTGTATTTTCCAGGTATTGGTGTGGCATCTTTATAAAGTAGTTTCCTGTGTTTTCCTTACTGCTTGTTCAGCTGTCTATATCGGGAGTGCATGTGCCTTAACAAGAAAAAAAATCAGGAATGTAGTTGCCGAGGAGAGGGTAACCATGAATCTGCCAGTAGTCATTGTCCAGGGGGTGGGAGGTAACAGCCACTTCACTTTCTGAACACAACACACGGCAAATTCTGTTTTCCTCTTTATTTGTCACCCTTTCTTCAGGAGTTGTCCAAGGCTGACACTGAAGAGCAAATGTGTGCATGGGTTTCATAAATATGGATGTGAAAATATATGAGGAAAATGGAGAGCATTAAAAAAAAGTTGAAGTAATGGTTTGTTCCATGTTGGTGGAAATATGGACATAATATATGTTACATTTTTTAAAAACATAAATAAATGAATAAAAATTACACAGTATCTCCATTACTACCTTTTGGGCCTGTGCCAGTTGTATTTCTAGATAAAATATAAGATTTTTTTTTTTCTTGCTGCATGGCTGAAAAAAGTCCAGGTAATTCTTTCTTCTTTTTTTTTTTTTTTTTCTGTTGCATGAGTATCTGTCAAATGTTGTCTTTTAAAGAGAAATTCTATATGAAGCAGGACAGGGAGAGAGTGTTTAAAAAAAATATAAAAATAAAGGAAAAACAATATTGCATATGTAGCTTACATGTTACAGCACAACAGCGGAGTTTGCAAATGGGCAAATACATACATAAAATATCTGTAGATGAAAAAAAAAGGAAGTTCATGCAAATGACATCTTTAACAAGTCCCATCCAAATTCAGTCTTTCTACGGCTCTATAAAATATAAAATTAAAGCTGATCTCTGATAACTGAAAAAATGTCCATGAACATAAATTAAGGGAAAAAAAGCATTAATGCATGAGAAAGATGCAGAACAATAATCCACTAGAAAGAAAAGACAGAAGAACTGAGATAACAGCAAAACAAACGAAAAGAAGCAGTATACATAAAGATAACAAAATTAATCAGAAACAAAAGAAATTATCTATCTTATAAATATTTTTTATTGATCTTCATAAAATCAATACCTAAATATTATCTCAAATAATAAAAAAGGAAGAGATGAGAAACCCTAACCCAACAGCATCAAAGAAAATGAGCAAAAAACAAGCCCATTAATTGAGACAAGAAAAAAAATTGACTAAATACAGCCAACAAGATCGGCAGTGAGTGGTAGGCTAAATGAACAACAGTTTTTCTAAAGCAAGTAAAAACAACAAAAAAATGAAAGCCTATAACAAACTTCTGAACTTAAATAAGAGAAAACAGCTGATAGTGTTGAATCTCCAGATATCCAAAATGCAATGTGGCGGATGACAAGTGAGTCATTAGGACATCTCAGAGGAAAGACTTGACCTCACATGTCCTCAGCAGATGTAAGAGGCAGGATTTGATATTGGCCTCATATTTGAAAAATAGATGAGGAACAGACCTAAGAGGACCCTAAGCATGGGCTGAAGTAAGATTTTCCTTAGTTAACTGCTGAGGAGGCTTCAGGATGGTGCTTCCCACCTAGTAAACCCTACACTGTAGAGTGGCTTGATGGCTGGCTGCTCTGAAAGCACTGTGCAGTGCTTGTGCTGGATCTCCAGTATCCCATGGGCCACATGGGGACTTCAGCTGGCTGCTTGACACAGTCAGAGGGAAGGGTTGGGAGATATGACACCAGAACCTAAACAAGACAAACCAGGGAAGGGGCTGCACCTGGTGGACAGTATGTGAGGGGACAACAACCTCCCCCTCTCCCAGCAGCTGTGCAGGTGGGGAAATCCTGCAAACCATGCTGTAAGAATTACCATGCCCACTGGTTGTGTGGAAGCAGTTTGCAGCTCTGCTCTCAGCCCCATGGAGCTGGCTCAGCAGAGGTACTGGCCACCCTTGTCAGCAGTGACAACCCCTGCCACTTACGTGGCATTGGGGTGAAGGAACAAGTTCACACAGATGTCTGTGGCCTGCCTTGAAGCTAAGCCACTTCCCCAGTCCCCAGCTCACTGATAGAACTGTAAGGGAAAGAATGTTGTTTTCGCATAATAAGCCTGATGGGAAGGGCAGGAGCGATTCACCAAAGCAATCAACAAGAGCAATTCATAACCATTGAAATCCCTGGCCTAGGGCTAGAAGGCAAGTGGTCTTTTTGTCAACTGTGATGACCCAGTACTTGGAACCGGCTTTAGATGGATGCAGATACCGAAAGACTTGGGGCGAACTTTTCCATCTTAGTACGCTTGGGTGATGAGCTCATGCATATTAACTTCTCCGCCCTGGAGAAAGCCAAGGTTCATTTCCATGAACATGCGACGTATGAACACATACATGAAGGGGCGTATCGGTAGGCGGTTCGGGAAGTCTGTACACCCTGTAGTACTCAGCCAATGAGGAATCAGGGGAGGGAACTGGCGGTTGGGAGAAAGGGATATAAACCATTGCATGATGGCTGGTAGGCGCGTCCACTTGATGGGGGCGCCCGGTCTTGCAAGAACGTAATAAAGAGTGCTTCACACCGCATCCTGTCTGAGCTGTGGATAATTGGCAACTGAGCGTTTCTCACAGAACTATAGGATCCTGCGGCAAACTCTGCTGAAGGCCTTGCTGGAGTCAAGGTAAACAAGATTGTCCTGGTTTTGGCCAGGGTAGAGTTAACTTTTCTTGGGCTGAGAGGGAGCACAGCTGAAGGGCCGGGTCCTGATCGATCATTGGAGCATTCCATGGCATCAGGCTCAGCGTATAGGCAGACATGTGCTCTCTCATGTGCGTTCTTTGTTTTCGGTTTCCAGATCAGTGGGGCTTCTCTGGTGTGGTCAGGTGGCTGCTGGGGATGGGCTCTGTACCGGTCGCCGCTCAGTGAGCCACTGCTACATTTTACCCATTTTGGACTACTATTGTTACTGCTGTTTTTGTTAGTTTTACTAAATTTTTTTTATTCAACCTACAAATTTCTTCTTTTGTCCCTCCCCCGGGGAGAGGGGGGAAGTAAACAACTGGCCACGTGGTGATATGCTATCAGCTGAGTTCAAACCACAACAACGATCCACCACTCTCCCCTCGTGCACACAGTCACCTGCTCAGAGACAGCTGTCAGGTCGAGCAAGCACAACCTGCCCCTGTGAAGGACATCCTGAGTGGTTTACTCTGAACAATCCTCTTACAGTCACAGAGGGAAACATATCTTACATATGAGGCCAAGACTTCATTGTTGATGTAATTGAAATGGTAACAGACTTCCCCAAGAATCACTGTAAATCCTGATTGAATCATTACAGAAAAAGAAAGAAAAACAAAATACAGGGCATTATTGCAGAAGAAGTTTTGATAATAGTGATAGTTGTGATTGGTTTTCACATGCTCCCTGGTATGCACTTCATTCTCTGCAGTTGTGCTCATTCCTCCTCTGTTCCTTTTAGTCTTGAGGTCAACAGTGCAAACATTACTAGGATCCCCTCACTGGAGCACAGTGTGATCATGGGACTTTGAGTCCTTCATCCTTCATCCCATGGGTATCCCACTAACCTTTAGGAGGTACCTCTTCCTGCTCTCCTTTCACACTTCTCTGGGACAAGTTTCCTGGGTAAAGGACCCCTGTAGCTGCTGGATGCACTCTGGAACCAGCTGTGCACCAGCCAGAGGGACAGCTTGCAGGGGCAGGACTTTCAACAAGGGCACTTGCTGACCTGTCCCTGTCCAGGATCTGTCTATTTACAGAGGCCTCAAACGAATGTGGAGTTGGGAGTGAGGGGGAAAAGGAATAAAGCTGTTATAGAGGACTCGCATGATTTTCCAAGGGATAGCTAGAACTGCAGCTGGCCTCAGTCTTGGTGCTCAGATCCTACTTCTGGAAGCAATGAAGTGTGGCATCGAGGTCCTGAATGCTGAGGCATTATTTCTGTCCCACATTGCACATGTTCAGTCTCATCTGAGTGACTGAGATTGTGAAAAGCCTGAGAATACTCACCTAGAGGAGTCAGCATACATATAGAGATTATCACTCCTAAAAGACTTCTAGGTGTGTTTTGAGACAAAAATACATCTTTGGCCAAGATGGGATTCAAAGCCGTGCACTGCCTGTTAGTTGGCAGACAGAGTAACTGCTTGGCCATCATGTGTTGTTCCTATCATACCACATTAGAACTCCAGTTGGTTAGATGCTTGAGCTGGAACTGTCCCAACTTTTGTTTTAAAAGATTTCTGGGGAAATCAGCTAACTCCTCTTCCTTCACAGGGGTGGTTCAAACCCCCAGGCACAAACAGAAGACAAGCAGGCAGCCTCCTGCTTCTTTGTGAACAACAGATTTTCAACAGAACAGGAATAGGATTTTATCCAGTCTACTCTAAGCAAACACATTTAAAAAGAATGGGTTTTCCCCAGGCCTGACAGATTGTGCCTCTAACAAGTCTTCTCCTCATTTTTCCTGAGTGAAAGATGTTGCCTAATACCATTAGAGTTTCACATCTGTCTATACAGATATACAGATGGGGCACCAAAAGTGTCTTCAGTTGTGAGTTCTTCCTATACATCCAGTGAAATTCTATTATAAATTAAAATGAAAGCTATTCAACTTTTGGAGGTTTACTGCAGTAATACTTCACACAATTCAGCTGCTAGAATTTTATGGTAAACTATGAGTAACTTTTTTTTTCAAATTTATTAAAATTTGTGTAATGTACCAAGTAGCAGCTTGGTCTGAATTATTCTAAATTTTATTACTTACTTTTATAGAACTGTAAATAACTCTTCTTACTCCAAGAACATTTATTGAGTTAGCTCAAACATCTTTAAAAATGTCTAAGACCGAAGTCTTCCAGATTTAGAGAAAGCTATGTTGATCACTCATGTAGAGTTCTGGGTAATTCTCAAAATAAAAGGAAAGAGTATATGATTGATTTATTCTAATTCTCTGTTATGAAAGACTCTATATCTTTACACTTTCAGCTGATTTTTGCTCATCATTCTTAAAGAATGATGCATCTTCTGAGACATATCTTCTCTCTCAATTTCTCCTAGGCCATTTGGTATATGCAAAACATTGAAAAGTTTCTGAAGATTTTGTGAATACTTTTACTCTCCTTAAGTAGTTGTATTAATTTTAAAACATATTTATGTTTTCCTGGTTCAGTATGACAGCACTTTGTCAGATTTTGCAAAGCTTTAGCTCTACCCGAGTCTAATGGGCTGCATTAGGAGGAGTGTTGCCAGCAGGTCAAGGGAGGTGATCCTTCCTTTCTGCTCAGCACTGACGAGGTCATACCTGGAGTACTTGTTCAGTTCTGGGCTCCTCAGTACAAGAGAGACATGGACATACTGGAGAGAGTTCAATAAAGGGCCACCAAGACGATTAAGGGACTAGAGCATCTCTTCTATGAGGAAAGGTTGAGAGAGCTGTGACTGTTCAGCCTGCAGAAGAGAAGGCTCAGGGGGAATCTTATCAGTGTATATAAATACCTGAAGGGAGGGTGCAAAGAGGACAGAGCCAGGCTCTTTTCAGTGCTGTCCAGTGACAGGACCAGAGGCACAAACTGAAGCAGGAGGTTTTTGTCTGAATACCAGGAAATGCTTTTTCACTCTGAAGGTGACTGAGCACTGGCACAGGTTGCCCAGAGAAGTTGTGGAGTCTACATCCTTGGAGATATTCAGAAGCCATCTGGACATGGTCCTGGGCAACTGGCTCTAGGTGGCTCTGCTTGAGCAGAGGGGTTGGACCAGGTGACATTGAGAGGTCCCTTCCAACCTCAACCATTCTGAGATTCTGAGTCTGTGATACCCAGACATCCAGGGGAAAACTGACAATCTTTCTAATAGTATGAAGTAAATAATCACAAAGTACAATGCCTTTAGAGTTTGAGATCAGATCTTTCAGAAATTCCTAGAGAGCTCTAGCTAATTTTCCTTAACATGAGCCATAATTTTTTTCTCTTTTTGTCCCTTGACATTACTTTCAATATATCATGTGCTTCACATGCCAGGGTATCACAGTAGTGTCACTAATTTGGGTGTATTTAGCTTATTACAGATTTATTCTCACAATTCCTTTCACATGTTCAGATACTGGGAAGCTACTGAATTTACAATAACATTTTTTCTATCAGTCATGAAGAATTCTGGGCAGTTCTAAATAGTTACCTTTTTTTCTAATGCATTCCAATAACCCCTTGCAAAAGTGAACATGCTAATTGTTAGGTTATGTTGTGCATTTATTAACATTTTGTGGAAATTCAGCACAATATAAGATACGACCACATTTTAATGATCTAGTCAATAGATGTTCATTTATTATGATGGATAACTATTACAGAGTATTTATTGTTACAGTGAATTCTTTCTGTAAAATGGGGCTAACTCTGCTTAACTCTAAGCTTTATGAGGCATATTTAATTATTTTTAATTATTTTCCTCAATTCCTGTATGTCAAGTACTACAACACTTTGAAGTTTGTGGTAACATCTTCCCATTTTTTGCTCCAGCCCCCTGATCATCTTTGTGGCCTCCTCTGGACCTACTTGAGCAGGTCCATGTCCTTCTGATGTTGGTGCCCCCAGAGTTGGACACAGTACTGCAGGGGAAGTCTGATGAGAGCAGAGTAGAGGGGAAGAATCCCCTCCCTCCATCTGCTGGCCACACTTCTCTAGATGCAGCCCAGGGTACGGTTGGCTTTTTGGACTGAGAGTGCACATTACTGTCTTGTAGTCAGTTTTCCATCCACTACTGCTCCCAAGTCCTTCTCTGCAATGCTGCTCTCAATCCTACCAGGCACAGAGGTGAGACTGATAGGCCTAGAGTTCCCTGGGTATTCTTTATTTTCCTTTTTAAAAATGGGGGTTATGTTTCCCCTTTTCCAGTCAGCACAATCCAGTCTTCAGGGTTTCTAATGAGGTTTTCCTATCAGCCTGATGGAGTTGGAAATAATTCTACAAACAGATAAAAACATAGTATGTCTAATGATTCTTTTTCCTTACAGAACATTTGCATATGCCAGGCATTGTAGCTCATAGTGAGTTCTTCAGTGTATGCCTAGATAATTCACGGATATCAGTATTATCTCAAATATCCCTTCCCATTATTCTGTATTTGAAATCATTTCCATAGCTCTACAAGGCCTTTACAGTCACCAGTAAATTAAAAAAAATCATTCAAGTCATTCTTGGTATGGACTGAGACCTGCAGAAGATGCCACAGTGCTGTTTAAAAGATATATGTGTTTTAGAGGAACTCTCTGGTTATTACATTTGCATTGGGCAGATCTGAAAATAAAAACCTCATGAGAAATATAATACAAGCTTAAATTAATTGTTTTCTTAACTGTTGTCTTAAGGAGAACCACAGGGCCAGGATAAGTGAAAGTAACCAGGACCTGAAACCCAAATGCAGAGGTCTAAACCTGAGTTAGGTATCCTCAGTTCCTCTTCTAGTCACTGGAGAGAATGGCATCCCTAAGCAACTTGTTATCTAATCTAGCTGCGAGACCTGTTCTTGGGTTAAAGCAATTGCTTTAATTAATTGAAGTTAACTGCATCACAAAAGTATTTTTGGATGGAAAAAAATTCCAAACAGAGAATTCCTAACTGGCAATTTTTAATTTGACCTATGAACAAGAACACCTTTAAAGGCTTTTCTGAAACACCATGTCCTCCCTGTTTTGCTGATTATGTGATCATGGGATAACTTTTCCTTATGGGAAGCTGAAGGGTAAGGAAAAAATTGCTGCCAGTGTTCACTGAAAAGTTCTCAACACTTATCTTAATGGCCCCTCAAACACTTCTTTTCTGACCTCACATTTACTTTTAACAATATCTACGGAGGCATATTAGGAACATGTCTTTAAGTACAATAAATAAAAAAACTTTTCAAGACATTTTATCTATTAAAGTCCAAGGCACACAGCAGCATTTACATGAAGCTATGTATCACTACCACAGAAAAATCATAGTCATTGGTTTAGCTAGTTTACTGACTCTTCACTTTGTGTGCTGGTCTGTATGTTCACACACACCTCTCCTAGTGCTGCTGAACTCCAGGCCGTGAACACCTGCCTGCATCTCCCTAAGTTAACTCTGTCACCTACTGCATTGCAGAAAGCTTTTCCTACACCCATACCCACTCTTCCTGGCACAGAGAAATACTCATTCCAAAACCTAACCAGATATTACTGTCCATACTGCCTAATGGCTACAAACAGTACACTGGTTTCTAAACCCAGGCACTGACAGACTGAAAACACTACATTGCCACACTGCTGCAGAATACAGCGTTGCTATCAGAGTAAGAGCTCACAGCTCTGTTTGGCCTTAGCAAGACCTCAGGACTAAGGCTTGTCTGGCTTTCTCTGAAGTTGTCTTGCCTCCCGGGATCTTCCTTTTGTTTAATTAGCTGTAACAGCAACTTTTGTAATGACCAGGTGGTATGCCTTATTTTTTTTTAAGTTCTGCTGAAGCTTTGTACAGTATTTTTATACAGCTGCCAGTAACAAGTAGTTACTCTGCATAGAATATTGATGATGTAGTGTAGAGATAGAGGCCCTTATTCTGAATAAATGAGATGATACAGAATATATACCTAAATTATATTCTATGTGCAGAATATATAGAATAAAGGCTGATAAAGAACACATGCCTGTACTCTTCTCTAGCTCCTGGAGGAATACAGGCTTTGAAGTGGAGAGATTATATGTAACATAGAGGAGTATATGTATGGGATCAGAAAAGGAGCAGGGGTGATGAGCACTGAACACCTCTGGGCTCTTAACAATTCAGCAATAGTCAGTTAAAGAAATGCAGACCTCTCAGTGGGGCAAAATAATTTCTACCAGACAGCAAAGACAACACAGGAAAGTAACTAGCATTTTTAAATGTGCTGTATAAGGTAAAGTTTACTTTAGTGTGGAGTTGCAAACCACTGAAGAAAAAAGAAGGGGTAAGGCGCATTTCAGAATTCATAACAAGATCCCTAAGTGGTCCCTAGGTGAGGAGGAATAAACCACTACCAGGGCTGGCACTGCCAGCCACAGGCCAAGAGGGGCAGAGGAAGGCATTTTTCCGTAATTTTTAGATTGGTGGGATTTTTTTTTTTTGCTATATGCACAGAATCAGTGCTGTAGAATATCGTTTGCTGCAAGAACGCAGTTCTCCAAGTGCCTTTTGGCTTGACAGTCTAATAACCCAGGGCTGGTATGGATGTAATCATTAATGTGTTCGAGTGTGTTTTCTTTATGAAGTCCACTCTTTTCTTGCTTCTGACTTCATAGCTACTCTCAATACAAACTACACTGAACTGTGGTTTGTGCCTAATTAGTTAGTCCATTGGATAATACTCTCATGTAATGTTGAAATAAATAAATAAAATTCTTAAAGCTTTTTGAGCAGTGAAATCTCTAAAGCACCATTAGAGACCTGCTGGCTGATGTCAGTATTCTGCATTTTTCTTAAATGTTTCCAGTTGCAAGAGTTACAAACTTGTTTTTGAAAACTGAACTTACTTTCCAGAAGATTTTCCAGGGAGGATATTCCAGATGCTGAGACCAACAGGTGCTTTTTTACAGCATGAGACCAACATCCATGAAGGTAAACAGGGTTTGCCTCTTGCCATCCTTCAGTAAACCAAATGATGGTTAAAAAACAAGACCAGCACTAAGTTCCAAGCTAATGTATAGTGGACAAGCCTCATGTATAATGGTTTCTACATTTATCTGACTGTGTGGAACTGAATGAAACAGTCCCTAGATATAGTGTTGAAAGCACGGTGTGACACATGTTCAGTCTGGAGCAAAGTAGCAAAGACAATCTCCTGATCTAGACAAGATAGAAAAGGTTTTTAACAGACATGGAAGAGAAAGGAAGAGGAGGTTAACATGATCTTTTTTCATAGAGTTTGGGAAAAAAAAAAAACAAACAAAAACAACAAGGGAGAGGCTCAGAGCACTGAAATCCTTAAAGGAATCGAGACTTGGTTACACCACGGAAATGCCAGTCTACAGTTTTTGCATTAGGTGCTAGTAGTTTATGAGAGAGACCAGAATTTGAAAGCCATGAACAATTTTGAAAGTCTCCTGCTGATAATAGAAGACCGAAAATACCATCTGACTGGTTATAACACATTGTGTACAGTGAGAACTGATCTCTTTCCTTAAATCCATAAGAGGGAGTTTGTGATCAAAAAAATCCTTCAGGACAACTAGGCCTTATAACCAGCCAAAGCCTGTGCAGGGAACCATGACAGGGACTGAGACAATTCAAGGGCAAGGATGCTGTCTGGTCACATTAGAGTGTGAAAATATATTCTCTTGCTCTAGTGTGCAGACTATCTGCAAATAGGATTCAAAACTCCTTGTGCTCAGCTGAAACTAGACAGAGGTATGAAGGCTAAAGTACAATGATGATTTTCAAGGAGCATATAAGAAAACAGATATGCAACTGCTGTAAATGGGATAATTGAAGGGTAATTTGGAGGTGCAGTCTTGGTAGGGCACTCACTAATCATATCAGTAATACCTTATCAGGCTGGGATTGCTTGGATAAGAACCACATAATTTGGATATGGATGTCACAGAACTGGGACCAATGATCAAAAATCAATGCAGAGTGAATTGTTTCTTTTGGAGAAGTTTAAGAAGACAAAGGTAGATAGAATGGCTACAAAAAGGTGGATTCAGAAGTAGAAAAAATGGGGGGAAATGTATGAAATCAGGTAAAGAGAAAAGATGAGACCTTCCAGCAGTAGGAGTGCAGATGTCTGCAGATAGTAATGAAGTTGACTGCAGATCCACGCCCACCAGGAAACCATAGGGAAACACATTGGTCAACCCAATAGAGTCTCCCTCAGAAGAAAGGAGGGTAGATTGACTATATGCTTGTATGTCTCTATTACTGAGATGAACACCAACTTTCCTTGTAGTTTTTTATCAGGATGCTTACTTTTCAGAGTATGTAGGAGAAATCAGTCACCTACATAGTGTGGCACACCACTGCTGTGGATATGTGGGAAGAAAACATCAAAAAAATAATTGCATAGACTGAGGAGTGTTTCTGACTTTGAACAGGAAATGTGTTTGACTTGAACTAGATGTTCTTCTGTTGACACTGTTTCTGATTCAAAGGTTTCTGGTCCTTGCATTGTGATCACAGGACTTTCCAAAGAGCAGGTTTTTTAGTTCAAAATTGTTAAGATCTTTTTTTTTTATATTGAGAATGGAAATACTGTATGTATCTGCTGTTCCCAGGTCCAAACACAGTGCTGACTCCTTTTTCAACCAAGAATTTCTGCGCTGTCTGTCATGGTCTGAGCTCAGAGCGAGAGATGCAGCTGCTCACTCACCCCTTCCCCCTCAGGACTGGGAAGAAGAAAATAAAACAAAAGGCTTGGGAACCAAGATAAGGACAGGAAAAGGATGACTCACCCATTATGGTCATGGACAAAAAATGGGTTCTTTGGGGGAAGAAAAAGAACATAAATTTAATTCAGACACTAACAACAATAACACTTAACAGACAGAATAGGACAGTGAGAAGCATTACCATATCTTAAAAGCACCTTCCCCAACCACCACCTTCTTCCCAGGCTCAGCTTTGCTCCCTATTTCTCTACCTCCTCCCCGCCAGTGGTGCAGGAGGCAGGAAATGGGGGGGTGTGGTCAGTCCTGATGTTTGTTCCTCCTCAAGGGGGTCAGGGGAGAACTCCTCGCATTCTTCTGCTGCTCCAGAGTGGTGTCCCTCTCATGGGAGACAGTCCTCCATGAATTTTCTTCAATGTGAGTCCTTCCCATGGACTAAAGCCCTTCTCCAGCTGCGCAAGTGTGGATGCCTCCCACGTGTTACAATCCTCCCAGCACCAAACTACAACAGCAGGGGCTTCTTCCCACAGAGTCCAGGCCTTTTTGGGGTGCAGCCGCCTGTTCCAGCATGTGGTCCTCCATAGGCTGTGCATGGACATCTGCTCTACCAGTGACCTACATGGGCTGCAGAGGGCATCCCTGCATCTCACCATAGGATACAGGGGGTCTCTGCTCCGGCGCACCTCCACCCCTTCCTCCTCCTTCCTTCCACTGACCTCGGTGTTTGCACCTTGTGTAACTCCTCCTCACAACTCCCACTCTTCCTCCCAGGTTCCCCTTCTTAAATATGTTATCACAGAGGCACAGCAACCGTCACTAATTGGCTTGACATTGGCCAGAGGCAGGTCCAACTTGGAGCTGGGAGAGCTTCGACAAACTTGTCACAGGGAGGCACTGCTGTAGCCCCCTCTTCTGCTACCAAAAATCCCCTCCACACACACAAACCCGGCACACTTTCTAAGTCTTGAAAATATTCATAGTAATATTACCAAAAAAATGGGCTAATCATGCAAGTCAACAACAGCTCTATTAATAGTGGGGACCAATAGGTGGTTGTGACATAGGAATTCTAGCAAATGGCAAAAGTATCTTTAAGCAGAACCTGTACTGTCAGTATGCTCAGTGATCTCAAAGCTATCAAAAGAAAATACAAAGAAAATCAATAAAATAAGAATGGAAGGAAACAGAAACAATGGCTGAGGGAAAAAAAATAGATAATATTCATCTAACTGTGAAAATAATGCAGTCACAGTGAATGCCCTGCAATGTCATGCAGCTGAGACAAATGGGAAACACAGGACTCACTACAGCCTACATGTTCTGTTATCAGGAGCATAAGCAGCACAGAAATAAAGTACTTCACCTGGTTACTGCTAGTATTAAAAATGTCTCTGGCTTTGATTGCTAGAGACACATATCCTCACAAAGTATATGAAAATCTATATGCCTTTCCTTTTCTACTCAAAGGGAGAATGTTATTCTTAGATGTTAGGCAGCCACTAGTTAAAATAAAGAGCTATGATGTGAATGAGAATATGCCCATGCTTAGGGAGTTCACAACCCCCAGAAATGATAGCAGTAAAGTTAGGATCATCTTTTTGGGGCAGACATGGATTTGAAATTTTAGTTTCTTCTTCTTGGATGAATGCTTTAGCCATCAGTGCCCCTAATCATTGCTTTCTCTATAGTGTGTTAAACTCTTGTTTCCTCCAAGAAACAAAGAAAACTAAACAGAACCACAAACAAAACATTGAAGAACACCCACCCACCCACCCAATGTTATGTCAAACACTTCTGAACAATGTGAAATGTAAGTAATGTAAATATATGTAAGTGCATGCTCATGCTCTCAGACATCCTTCTAGGTTGAGCACTTCAGGGAATTAAGCCCTAGATCTTCATCAAGTTTCATGTTTGGACATACACCGTTCAGCTCTGGTGTCATCTGGGACAGTTCCTGGAGCTCAGCTCTGGACAAAGGAAATCTAGCGACTTTCAGAGCTAGCTGAGTGAGAGTGAGGACCTCATTTTTGTTCAAGTTTCCCTGCAGATGACTTACCCTTTTTATGGGATCTACCCTTTGAAACAATTCATATTCTTGTTTCTCTGAAGTTTCTAATGGTGCTCTGTAGGTGGCAGTGCAGAATACATTTCTCTAGTACTTCACCCGACGCAGAGATTTGTGTGTTTGGTTACTGCAGTTGCTGTATGTCTGTAATTTTCCAGATGGCTCAGGAAGTCTTCCTTTACCTTTGTTCATTAATATTAATAGACATGTTGGCATTTTCTCATTGCAATCTTATACATTGTTGGTTGTCTAGTTCTTTCAATTGACTTTTTCTTATTGCTCTTATATTCTCCTGTTCATTTGGAAACAAAGCAAACAAATCACTTGGAACTCCTGTAAATCCTCTTTTGTGCTTTTTTTTTTTTTTGATGTTTGACCTTCACAGAAAAATGTTTCCAGAACTCTGAATAAATGAAACAAACAACACATCCTGTTCCATAAAAGGAGCAAAACAGCTTGCTTACTGATAGGGAAATGCACATCTGTTTGTTTAAAACTGATGCTCTGAAAGTAAGCGAAGACAGATGGGGCTTTAGGGGTGATGGAAAATCAGATTTCCTCTTTACTTTTGCAGGTGGCTTGGCATGACCTCTTAGCTCATTTGACTTAATGTTTTTTACATTCTTCTGTGGAAATGGATGTAAATTTCAGGACACCATGACCATTTCGTATTGGAAAACAGGTATTTATTCACATCTGTCATTCACTATGAAGTCTTTTCAGCTAGAAGTGCACACAATGTTTCAAACATTGGCACATTGTACAATTCTGTGATTTGGAAATCGCAAATCATGGGTTCTTTGGCAGGCACCTTCAACTTTCACAGGCAGGAATGCACATCTTGATTCCCAACATCATTAGCTTCTAGAGCAAGTTACATTTACAAACTATGTCTAGAAGTCCCCTCCTATGCCTTCTTGAATAACCTTCTATTCTTTCCCACTCAGTGAAAGCTAACACTCCTCTGGTACCTACAGACCTAACCATGAAGTCTTTGTTCTTGTTACAACATTCCAAATGGCTCTCTATCATTTGTAGACTTGCATTCTTTCATTGGAAATGAAAATTAGAACATAGAATTTAGATGACCAGTTACTCAGTACAAAGAGGACTGCTGAATCTGGTTGTCAAAACGTATAATTTAAGGCTGTGATACACTTTTTTTTAAACAGCAAACCAGGAATGATTTATGGTAAACCATTCTTTTACCTAGAATCCCAAAGGGCAACCCATAACTGTGGTTGTCAGGTTAACAGATAATGTCTCTCTGCAGGAAATGTAAAAGTTAGATCACCTACCTAAAGTTGATATGGTCCCAAAATTACTGGGAAAGAGGCACATGTGCTTTGCAGATACCAAGAGTGGAAAGCAGCCTGTGGCACCTGAAAGCGCAGTACGACAGCCTGGTATTTGTTCCATCACTCAGCTGTCCACAACAGCTCTGTGGCTCCCAAGCCAACTTGCTCAAAGACCTTTTTCTGACACATATATACATCATTCATATTGCTGAACAGTGATTATTTCAAGTGGCAAATTCTTTATGGTACCTTTTGCTTGTTTTTGAAGACCTATTGTTATAATGGAGTTTATAAAAATGTTTTTATGTGCAAAGTTAATTGAAGGTCTATGACAAGAGATTGAGACAGTCCTGTGAACTGCAATCAAAGACAAGACAGAAAGATAGATATTTCTTTGTACAGTTGAACTGATACTGTTCTAAGAGCTTTTACATGACTGTTCAGCCTGTTGGACTAGATAGGTCAGGCAAGTAAATCACACTCTAGATGCTATATTTACTTTTAAAGTATCTCTGTCACATGGCTATACATAGCCATTCTCATTCAGGGCAAGCAGCCTCAACAAATGCAATGCTCTGTGAAATTGCTAAAGTACTTTAATTAAACCTGTAATACAAAATTTACAAAAATACAAAAGAATGCTTTTTCTGTACCTGGAGTCTTCATATCCATAGTAAGTGATTCTATTTTTCTCTGTCTTTTAGAACAGAAAACACTTCCATTATGTGTTTTATCTGAAATTAGGATTAAAAGCTTTTTATCTGTTTTCCTATAATAGCAACATAATTAAAAGTTAAGTGTTATATATTAGCCTATGTTTTGCCACAAGGCAATATTTGTACTAAAATTCTATTACGTTTTTGCCAACCTAGAGTAATTTTGCATATAAGAAATCCAGATTTGGTTAGACCATGAAGTGATGAGGAAAACAGACAAATAAACAATAATACCCTGTTTATTAAATAATAATATTAAGGCATTGATTGGAAAACAAGCTTCCCACTACTTCAAGCCTTTGGCATGCGGATTACTGGATTTTCTATATATGAAAACATTGATTTTTTAGATAAGAATAATTTGAAAAATAATGAATGCATATTATGATTACTGTTACTCTCATCTAGTCTTTTGTTTTCCACAGAGATGGGTATTCTTGCCATACTTGCTCTACCATTGCTTCTCTTAGGAATCAGTGGAATTATTTATATTTACCAGTCAGTCAGGTGGCTGTTGTCCAAGTCAGCTGTGCAAAACAAGGTGGTGGTGATCACGGATGCCATCTCTGGACTGGGAAAGGGTGAGTTGTCTCATTTCTGCTCAGTGTCAGAGAACAAAAACAGCCAGAGAACCACCCTCTAGGTGATAAAATGTGCATACATTACCTTGTATATATTCATAACTTCCTGGATGAAACAGAAGTTAAGAAATATATTTTTAAACAAATCCTATGATATTTAAATGTACATTTTTAGTCCCAGCCACAGGAACTGTTGGTAAACTTTTAGGAACTGCAGAACTTTGTATTAATTTAATTCAATAGAATAAGACATTCTGTAAGCACATTAAGAGTGTTATTTTTAACATGTTGTTACTATGAGATCTTATTACATAGGCTGTCACTACAGGGTAGCAGCAAATCAGTATAAACAGGTGTCACCTTACTCTTTACATGTTCCTTCTCAGCCCTTAAAGACTACAACATTGCTCACTCCTCATCTCTGCCCCCTCTATCTCCCATGTTACTCCTCTTGCCTTGACATCCTCCAGTACCTCCAATTGGCTGCCTAGAGATGTGTCATGGTGGGTTCAGTGGATGGAAGGAAAGGGTATTTGATAATTTATTTGTTTATATAAGCTGATTGACTGGGGGGGCAGCCACTTAGCATATACTTCCTGCCTACACAGTGTTGCCAGATTAAAGGTACTGGGTCATATATTGCTTATGTACCGTCCTGCTCTAGTCATCTCTTGAGGAGCAGTGGATGCCAGTGCCTTATAAGGCAAACATAGCTTGAGGCTACATTTTGGTGTTTTCGATGAAGACTTGCTGTATGTTGCAAACCTTGCACTCCCAAGCAGAAAATAGATGGGGAAAGGGGATGCTCTTGCAGAATTATTCCTTAGCAGAACAGACCAGAGACCTGCAACAGAAATACACACTACACTGGCAAGGTGTGCTCTTTATCAGAGCCTCTTAGAGCAAGGTATGAAATAATTCCAACCTCCATATCCCACCTGGTCTTTCCCTTTCCCTGACACACTTCAGTTTCAGTTGAAGATAATATTAACATGCATTTTCTCTCATTGGTTATATTTCAGTATTTTTATTTGAAGAGGCATGATTTAGAGTTCTCCAGCTGAAAATGGGTGTCTCATAGAATCATAGGGTGCCTGGAGGTTTCTAGACAAAAATTCTGCTTGGAGCCGGCATATCACCAGTGCTAGATCTGGTCGGGTGTGGCTTCAAGCCAAACCTTGGAAACGTCCAAAGATAAGGAATGTTTATTGAACATTTCTCCAGGTATCTTGCTCCAGCACTGCACAAGCCCTGGGGAAGATTTCCTTATTAACCTTTCTTCTTTTTTTTTTTTTTTTTTTTTTTGACTAACTGCTGCTTTTCTCGAGGCTACAAAGACAATCGCCTCCCCCCCACCCCCCACCCTCTTTTTCACATAGATGATAAAGAAAGAATCTCAAAACAATTTTATTTTAATATTCTAAATGTATCTACTGCCAGTATCCCAGAGGGTGATACTGAGAAGTTATTTGCAGTCTTGAACAATTCCAAATCATGCAGAATTTACTGTGCAGTCCACTCATGCATATGCGATGGTCATTTGTCCAGAGCTTTAAATTACCAGTTGTCTGGACAGCTGCTGCATATTTGAGCTCTTAGGCAACCATCAAATTCCTTTTACCACATGTCAGAATTTCTGGACTAAAAATGACATTTATAAAAGTTAAAATGATAAACAAAACCTGTGATGATTGAAGATGTTTACAATGGTTTATGGTTGTTATTTAAACCTGATTCCTGTTTCTTTTCAGTGCTATAACTCAGAAAAGTCCAGGATAGTTCTAGAGGAGAACATCAACAGCGTCCCTTTTTTCCTTTTATTGCTGTTCACACAGTTGTCACATTGTATTCACAAGGGTGCCCCAACTGTTATGTTCATAGGAAAAATACTGGTGTAGTTGTCCTAATACTGACAAATAATCTTTTGGGCTTTAAATCAAAAATCTTTCTATGTTAGAAAAAAGAAAATAAAAGACATTCATTAAATTACTATTGTAAATAGTGAAAAAGATTACATAAATAAAAGTCTCCAGCTGCACAGATTTACAAAAATAGAAGAGTGGATCCAGAAGTGCTTCCATACAGATATTAAGAATCTAACATATGCATTTAAGAAATCTAAGATGAGCATATTAACATAACTGGATTTACCTGTGGGTATTGAAGTCTGAAGAAAATGCTTTTTGGAGGACGGACAGCTATAACACTAGGGTTGCACTGTTGATCATTCAACAAAGACCATAGGAACTAAGACAGATCAACCAGGCTGGAAAGGCATAAGAGTAATTGTAAGACCATATTCCTGTTCTTCCCATGCTGAATATGTAACTGTCATACAGATTTGATTTAGGGACCAAATATGAGGGCTGCAAGGCTGAGTTTTTTGGAAGACCTAGTCAGGAAAAAAAACATGAGAGGAAAATAACTCTTGATTTCCAATCCTACCAGCACATATAACCCACTGTCAACTAATTGTCTGGCTGCACCCAAACGAGAGATCTGGTGGACACGTCATCAGTCACATCCTCAGGCCTATCTGCAAGACATTATCTATTCCAAGAAAGAAAAGGCAGGAAATTGTGTACTTTTCCTGGTCAGAAAGACAGCCTTCACAGATTTCTGGGCTGATAGCCACTATTTCAGTTCAACTGAGCTGGAACATAGACCCTGTAGCAGCCTAAAACAGCCAAAGGGATACAACTGACAATGAATTCCTAAAAGATGCACATGAGATATCTATGTTCTGTGTTTTTAAATGCCTTTGTTTGGTCAAACTGACAGGACAGTGAGGAATATATTCTCCCTCAACACCACCTAGAGAGGAAAATAGACCAGACACACATGACAAGATGCTCCAGCCTGCTATTTCATAATCTAGATTCAGTTGATCACATACTCCCATGAAGACCTAAACTAGTGAGTCAGCTGCAGTCTTCTAGCCAGTGTTGAGGTAGGATAATAGGTAACACTGGCTGCAGTTCCTTTTGTTATGTGAGTGCCCACTTTCAGAAAAGCATAATCATAGTTCACTTGCATAAGAAAGGGAGAAGAATCCTCCCCAGAGACCTAGTTTAAACTGGGGTGAATCCCTAGCTCAGAATATCCCTAAATATATGGAGAAAAAGCAGTGCCAGCCCAGCTTACCCAGAAATTTATCAACGACCTTCTCAGGAAGGCCTCAGGGAATGCAGCTGAACAAGAAGTAGCTCAAGCTGGTCCCTCATGCCTTTGCTGACTACTGGGAAGGTGTAATACTCAGGAGATAAAGGTCTTGGGGTGCATTACATATGGAGGAAAGGGTCTGTAGAAGAAAGGCCTCTCTCATTGGTGCTTCATCTGTGGGCCAGTGTGTGGTAAGGTTTTCTATATTGATCTTTCTCAAAGTTGTAGATGAGTTTCATGTTGCCAAGAGTTTCATGAAGGTAGCATATAGAGCTAGTTTTATTATTTACTGGGGTTGACTGGTTTCTTCTTTATATTGCAGTAGACATGAAGGTGTGCAAAAGATACAGTTTGTATTGTAACAACCTTAAGCGTTTATTTTTGTATATATTTTTATTTAGAGCAAGTGTGTATGTATGTGGAGAGAGTTAAGGAAGAAAGATAATCAAAACAATTTTTCTAAGAAGTCAAACCCATCATCAATTAACTGTCATAATGTTCTTTTCTTAATCAAATTTTTATTAAATCCCATGACTAAACAGTATCATTATGCTGTACCATTGATTGTGCATTATAGGATTACATTTAATTTTAATTTATTGCTCAGATATATATTTACATTTAGTGTTTCCTTTTTTCTCATATATATTTATTCTTTCAAAATTAATGAATTTTAATGCATAGATTAAACATTGTTAGCAAAAAACATCATCCCAGTTCAAGAAAAATAAACAAAATCAAATTGTTATTATTGTCACTATTTCTTTTGAATGTATTTCTCTCCTAGAATGTTCTCGGGTGTTTCACTCAGGAGGAGCAAGGCTTGTGTTGTGTGGCAGGACATGGGAAAAGTTAGAAGCCTTGTATGATGCTTTGATTAGTGTAGCAGACCCCAGTATGGTAAGTATTTTCTCACTCTGCTTTGAAAATTCACAACCTGAGGTAAACACCTTGTTTGGGTACACAAGGGCTTTTAAATCCAGTAAAACAAGGTACATGAAACATGATTCAGTGTTAATGGTGATTTTGGTCACCCAGGTAACACACCCACCACAGTCCAGAGAGAGGGAGAGAAAAACACCTCTGCAGTTCTTCAAAGCATGATATCAAAAGTATAAGTCAGAAATCCTTCTCTCTTGAGCTAATTCGAGGTAATTACTGTAAAGCAACTGAGTCATCCTGCATTTTGAACAAGCCACCCAACTAGAAATGCTAGGCAGAGGAATTTGCCTGTTAATTTGGATGGAAGGGATCTGAAGTGCTTCATTTAATCACAGGAACTACCATCCATTTTTGACATGATAAGAGTGGTCAAGGAGTGGGAAATGGGTCTAAAGATTGGATTAATTTTGAGTTTCTCCACTACTTAGGAGCGTATGAATAAGAGTGTCATTTCCTCATTACCACTGACTGGGTCACTATGGAAGTAGACATGTAAGGCTGCCCCTGCTGCCAATTCTTTGGAAGGTGTTTCTTTGATGCTGATGGGAAAGCTTTCCTCTGTGACCAACAGATAGCTGACTCATTTCAGGGCACAGGTGTTCCTGAAGGCATCACACAAATTCTACAGCCATTGCTCACCAGACCAACAAATATTTGCGTTTGACCTTTTTTTTTCCCCAGTGAGCTTCATTCATCTGCATACATAACCATAAAAGTAGTGTGTTCATGTTAGTGTGTGCAGACTCAGCTATGAAAAAATACACTGAGGGACCGGCATTACATTGTCATAGTAATATAGTAAGAGAAGATACTCAGAGTTCATTCCTCTGCCTCATAGCAGATCTACATCTTTGCAGAAATCATACAGTTTGGATATTGCAGCTGTTTGGAAAACCTATGGCTGAACAAACCATTCTTACCTTCCAACTGCCCCCCATGTATGTGTAAATTATCTATCAAAGCACTATATCCTAGACTCTGTGGTCAGCAAAGTTCTCCAGAGGGCTGCTTACAGAAAGACCATAACTTGAAGTGGTAGGAGTCACCCCCTGTGCCTAATGTCTGTCTCCACTGATTACAAGAGAGACAGAACTCAATAGCGTAGAGCTAGTCCAGCCTACCCTATCCACGGTTTTCTGCTTCATTTGAACTTCAGAGTCTATGAATACCCATTGCTGAACTACCTTCTTTCTAGAGTGGGTTAAAAGAACAAATTAAATTTTGGGGGAAAATGAAAAAAACACTTTCTTCAGCTATCGAGGTAAATTAATTTTGAAGACAAGTAAATAGAAATACATTTTTATATAACAGGTATCCTTGAAATGTCTTTTCTTTATTAGACATATGCGCCAAAGCTCATACTTTTGGATATCTCAGACATAAACTGCATTCAAGATGTAGCTAAGGAAATCCTGAATTGCTATGGCTGTGTGGATATACTGATCAACAATGCAAGTATGAAGGTGAAAGGAGCAGTGCAGAGCATTTCATTGGAACTTGATAAAAAGATAATGGATGCCAACTATTTTGGACCTATAACATTAACAAAAGGTATTTTAATTTTTTTCCTGTTTTGCTGTTGCTACTTAAAGCTTGAGATCCACGTCACTGGCATTACACTGTTTCACTTGCACTTATATTTGCCTTCTTCACTATAATCAAGAACAACTCTGTGAAAAACAATGGACTGAAATTGAGGTGAAAATCAAAATCAGAGTGCTTGTGTTTGGAAATAGATTGGTCAAGAAATATATAAGCAGGTGTTTGAAAGATAGACATTTTTTTAAATGTCTGCTTATTTTATTTTTCATGTGGTGACTCCTTTATTTACGTGCTTGCTGCCTTTGTTACAGAGACAATTGTTTTCAAAACCCTTGCAAGGATACAGACAGTCTGACAATTAAATGTGATAATACTGTACCCAAATGTGCATGTAGAATCAAAGTCAAGTCTACAAGACGGTCAATTTCCAACTATTGGATTTTGTGATACTTTCGATTGCCGTATTGAGACAACCTTCATTAAAGTTGTGCTATCTACACTTGTCACTTCTTTTCACTAAACACATTGAGCTCTTTTCCTTATGTGGCTCTTTCTTTTATTTCTTTTTTTTCCAGCTATTCTTCCCAACATGATCTCAAGAAGAACTGGCCAAATTGTTCTAATTAATAGTATCCAAGGAAAAATAGGAATCCCATTTCGTGCAGCTTGTAAGTTATACATAGCAAAAATGTGCTTTCAAATGCACATAAATTGTGAGTATTCAATGGCATTAATTGGTTATTAAAAGTGCTAATTTGCATCCTAATTCAGTAAACTACCAATACACTATTTGGCTGGAAAATTTTCAAAGTAGAACTCAAGAAGAATAGTTAAAATACTATCTTTGAAGTATAACTACTTCCTAAGGTACTTGAGGACAAGAGGTATCAAATGTGACAGCAAGGTTTTTTTATGATCTTAGGAGACATTCAAGAATCAGCAAACTTGTACGCCTAACATCTGTACTGGGCATATTGGTAGAAACCATAATGAATAATGAAGTAGCGTATATATATAACATACTGGTAGATACTAGCTACTGTTTTGTAAAGGGAAACTCGTGGATTTATGTGTGGGAGTTTAATATGAGATGTAGTAACTGTATGCTGCTTGACTTTCCAGAAAATTTTCAAGAAGGTCTTTCATCCAAAACTCCTAATGAAACTAGTCTGTCCTGAATTACGGTGAAAGGTCTATGCATTAATAAAGTTCAAAGGTAGTGGACAGAAAATATAGGATAGACGAATAGGATTTAACTGTGACAGGAGGTCAGAGTGGATGATGGCCTCTGAATTAAAAGGTCTGCAAGGCCTCAGGATTGTGACTTACAGTTCCATGAAAGGAAAATATAGTGACAGAAACTGTAAGGAGAACAACAGAGAGAAAAAAATTAAATCTTGTATTTATGCCTTTGTATAAATGTGTGCAGTGCCCACATCTTGAACATTGTGTGCAATTCTGGTCACCCCATCTGAAAAGAAATGTAAGAGCTACAAAAAAGTCTCAGAAAAGAAAAAACACGTTGATGGGACACCTGGAATGGTTTTCATCTAGGAAAGAGCCAGTTGTGTCAAGATACACTGTATGTGCATAGAATCATGAGTAGCAGAAGAGCTAACAGAGATAGATAGTTTCTACAATGCCTCTACCAATATATTTATGTTGCATGAAATGAAGCTGCCAGAAGAAGGAATGTCAAAACAAATGAATGGAGAAGCTTCTTCCCATTCCTGAAACCCACCTGCCATTTTTTAGCTTATATTATGCGCAGGTTGATTTCCACTGCAAACCGAATCAAATACAAGGTGGATGAGTGCTTTGCAGCTCTGCTGTGCTTAACACTTAGTTCTGCTTTTGGTCAAGGTTCATATACTATCATCCTTCTTTAATACCATTCTCAATAAAAAGACACTAAGAGAAATTAAAAAAAATTTTTTTAACATTCAGTTACTTTAAAATTAACTTTAATATTAAAAGCATCTTGGATTGCTGATGCAGGACAAAGGCCTAATAAGTTTACAAAACTTTAGTACTCCTGCATTCCAGAAATGGACATGTATTTCATTGCATTTTATTGATGTGTCACAAACTGCAGCAACAGATGGTGTGGAAACTCATCTCATGAACAGCTGTCCATCCACCAAAGACATTTTTAAACTGTGGAGATAATACAAGTATTATTCCTTAACCCAGGTCTTAATACTTCTGATTGGGAAATCCAGACACATGCTCTTTGACGTGTCTAGGGAGACTGACTGCATACCACATGCATAATTGTCCTGTACAAACAATTTTCTTTTGCTTTTTTAAAATACATCATATGAGAATTTCACTGGGTGAAATAATTCACTGTTCTTTTGCTTTTTGGTTAATCATTCCATACTCAATTTTCCAAACGTTTGTGTTTTATGGAGCTCTATCATACATCTATATCCATACATTCATATATCCAAGCATACATATGTGGGTTTTTTTAATTTTCTTTTAGATGCTGCTTCTAAGCATGCTGCAGCAGGCTTTTTTGATTGTCTTAGAGCTGAAATGGAAGAATTTGGTATTTCTGTCAGCACTGTGAATCCGACCTTCATCTGTTCATACCATCGCCAACCAGCACCTGGCAACTGGGAGGCATCTATCTGGAAATGTAAGGTTTGATGCATCAAGAGAGATGGTAGATGAGGCCCATGTAGCAGTATGGAGGCTTTTCCTTGAGAGAAGAAAGGAGCATAAGGAAAAGCATGGAAATGACAGAAAGGATGGACAGGTTAGGGGAGCAAAAGAAAAGGAAGATTGGAGAGATCAGATGAGCCTGGTGAAAAGAGAAAGAACATGGAAAGAGACAAAGTTATGTGAGAAAATAAATACACCAGGGCACAGGGGGAATGGAGGTAGAGCAGAGTATGAAAGGTCCCAAGGGAGAGTTCCACTGCACTCAAATTACTCCTTCTCTTACGGACTGTGAGGATTTTATTTCAAAATTGTAAAAAGATCTTAGGGACATACTGATGAGAGGAAGGGAAGGGGTAATGGATTAAAAGTGTGTAGGGTTTTAATTCATTTGACTGATGCACTAGCTGTGTATCTTTTCACCACCATTCCCTCAAATGTGTCTGTCTGTCTGTATCTCTCACTCTTCTCTGTTTGATTTGCAGTCTTTTTCAGAAAGGTGGCATATGGTGTGCACCCAGTGGAGGTGGCAGAGGAAGTCTTGTGCACAGTGAGCAGTAAGAAGCAGGAGGTGCTTATGGCCAACCCTATCCCCAGAGCAGCTGTTTACATTCGCACCTTCTTCCCTGAGCTGTTTTTTGCCATTGTTGCCTCGGGGATTAGGGAAAAGCTGAAGACAGAAGAGGAAAATTGATTTTGTTCAGTTCTTTTCCCTACTTTTGACCTGAAAAAAAGATTATGTTTGAAATGTCAATGACTTCTGCTTCTCACTATGGGTAGAATAAAGCAGGAGACTTTATTAAACATGAACCAGCCAATGTCTCAGTGATTCACTACCATTGACACACATTCATCTGTGGGATTTCTACTCTTCTGGATTTAGTGAATCTGACAAGATATCATTGTCTGCACTACAACAGTAGGGGAAAAACTCTACTAGGAACTCTATCGCTGCTGTAAGAGAGTGATTCCTGATCTAAATAAGTAGAGCAAAGTTTGGGGACCTGCAGCAACTTATCAGAATAGTCTGTCAGTGCTAGGACTGATGGGAACTTACGGGAACAACGGGATGGGGAAGGAGGAAGATGTGGGAGACAGAGGAGTAAAAATGTGTGGAAAGTGGGGTTAGAGCCTGGGTCATGGTGTTCCTCAGATGTGGTTTTTAGAAGTATGTGCAGGACATGAAAATGATGAGCCCAAATAAGGGCTTATCAAGTTCAGTATCTCATCCACGACAGGACCCTGGAGTACATGCTTAAAAGACAGATTATAAGAGTGGGACAATAATATGGAGAGACTTCCTGTATTATACTCTCCCAGGTTCTGCTAATCTGCTACACAGTTTGAAACAGAATCTCTCTCTGCATCTTGTTAAACTATCAATTTTTCAGGCAAATTTTTCAAATTCCTATTTGAAAGATTCCATCCCTGAGGAAAGGAACTAATCATATATATAAAAAAAGACTTCCTTATGTTTACTTCAAACCTGGTGTCAAATAATATTCTCTGGTATGTCCTACTTATTTTACTGTGAGAGACAAAAAATAATGGTACTCAATTCATTCACTCCCAGTCATCCATGCCCATCATACTTTCCATGCTGTTACCTGTTTTCCAAGTTGGAGAGCCCTGGTATCTATTCACTCTCCCTTTGTGAGAAGTCCGGATTATCCTTCTTGTTCTTTTATTATATCTTTTCCTTGTTTACCTATCTTTTTTTTTTTTTTTTTTTTAAAGGTGGACAGGCTACAGATGCATGAAGCATTCAAGATAGATAAAGAATCTGGATTCACAGGCATACAGATGCTTCCTGGGTTTTTCACTTCTTTGCTTCTTTTACACATCTTATACAAATTCCTGGTTTTGAGATATTTTTCTGACTGCTACTGATCATTGAGTTCCCTTGTCCACTCTGCTACATGTGGTAATTAATCATCATGTCCTTCATGAACATGGCCATTATTCATGTCAATTGTGTAAATTCCATATAGTCTCAAAGTTATCTCACTCCTAGTCATTCTAGGCTTCTCTTCCCTATCACATTTCCCAATTCATGCTGAGGACTTACCCCCTTATTATCACATCCTCTTAGCTGAACCAGAATAGAAATAAGGCTAATGCAACGTTGTCCAGATCTTCAGTTTCATATCTAAGAGCTTAAATTCTGTCTCCCAAATCCTCCCCTGGTCTTTCTTGTGTCACAGAGATCATGATCACCTACTTTTTTGCAGACACTGTCAAAATGCCTTGTTTGCAGAATACTTACAAATGAAATACCTACTCAGAAAACGTGCAACCAAACTGCACTTGCTGCTCCAACAAGTCCTGTTGTTCATGTAACTTTCAACAGCAGCTGCCCTTATCTGTCTCTTTTTATCAGTAAGAATCACCAGACGTGAATGGAATCCTCAGTGAAGTGAAATGAAATGGTTATCATCTTGCAGGGACATTAACCTTTTCTTGTATGTCCAGTTGAGTGTCTCTGGCTTCAGGAAACATGCATGCATCTACCTCACTCAGGGAAGTAGTTCACAACTAGTGAGAAGTAGCCAGTTCCTGCAGTACCTGCTGGAGCTCCACCTATTTTCTGTTGTAGCACTGTGTTTTTATTGTTGTTTGAATTACTATGTCTTAACTGTGAAGTCAAACATCTACTTTGTCCAAAATTTTCTTGCTCCTCACCAGAACTCTACTCCCTCAAACAAATGGGCTTTTGCCGTGGTCTCAGTTATACTTGTGTCTGTACCTCAGCAACAGCCAAGCCCTTCGCAGCTCCACAAAAACGAAATATGGAATAACTGGGTAATTTCATCAGAAAAGAATCAGAGAATCATAGGACATCACAGCTAAACATGAATCAACATTATTTTGTTTTGTTGTAAAAAACAAGTGGATTGCATGTTAAAATAAGCTGAAAATGTTTCTGCTCCGTTTTGCACTTTCTAGATATCAGCAGAAATTCTTCACTGGTTTTGAATATTTCACTTTAAAAATGTGGAACAGTTCCAGAAACCACAAGGAAAAGCAGTAAGAGTGACAAAGGTAAAATAACACTTGTGATCTATTTTTAAAGAACAGATGTATTTTAATCTAGAAAGTAGAAGAAAATTATATCTAAACAATTTTCAAATACCTAAAATGTACTGCCAGGAGTACAGAACTAAAACATTCTCCATTTCTGCCGTAGTAAGATAATGTGCTATAATTACTGCAAAGGAGATTTACAGGGAAAGAATTTTCTGCTAAGAATATTTAAGCATGAAGGATAAATTGCCATAGAAATTCTAGAATGCCTGTCTTTGGAAGCTTTAAAAAAGAGATTAATGAAACATCTGTAAAAAAGCTATGTAGCTTTAGTTTATCCTGCCTAGAGGAAAAGGAGGATTAGGCGACCTTGTAAATGTGTCACACTTTTCTACAATTCTGTGGTTTACTGAGAACAAGGTTTCTCTACTGGTATTTCTGATGTAATTTTTTTTTCCTCTGGGGAAATCTATTATTTAATCTGAACTTTTCTATTTCATTTGTCCATCTCTGCCTCACTGTCTCACCTGTGGATATATGTTACATATAAAAAAATATTATGATGACAAAAAGAAATAGTATGACATGAGTTCATTAAGAAATATTTTCTGTGAACTTCACTCAGCCATATTTTAATCTATTAATTACTTAATAATACTAACTTTTAATCTATTAATTACTTAATAATACTAACTTTTATAAATGAGGACAAAACTAGGCCTGCAGATTTAGTTGTAGAAGTCATAGGAGACAGATATTCAGCTACAGCTCCTTTAATTTTTTTAAGCTTCCCACATGCCTGAAGGGCACATAATGTTCTTCTAATATGAGCTGCAGTTGCATGGTTTTAAATCTATGGAGTTTTGTGATGAGATCAACTGTTTCTTGGTGAAAATTGGCATTACTGGACACAAGGGCCCTTGAAGTAAGGAAGAATTTAAAAGAATGTTAAGACTGCAAAGTCTTAACAGTGAGGAGACTCTTGTCTAATTTTAGACATCTGTCCTAGATATAGCCTACCCAGAGCTAACCTCCCAGATCCCCTTCTTAAGTAGTGAAAGAAACAGGTGTCTGTAACCTGTGATTTATCTGACATTATTTACAGATAAATTTACAGATTTATCTGACTAATAGAAGTGTCTATTTTGTTCGTGAACTTTCACTGTGCTCTAGGTAACCAGCACAACTGTAGATCTGTGTATCCTCCACAGGCATCTGAATTTTACTGAGGTGCCGCGTTCATCAAGATTGGTTGGGTCAAATGAACTGAGATAAAAATGCCACAGTATTTGATAAGTTGTTGTTTGGGGTTTGTTTTGTTTTGGTTTGGTTTTTTTGCCTGCTTTCAAATAATGTGGTTTCAGGAATTACCCCAGAATTATTGATGTCTACAATCTGGGAGTCAAAAGTTAAAATAAGGGCCAGAATGTGAAAACATGTGTTGCAAACAGGGATAAGAAGTCTTGCATTTCATTGAGTGATTTTGTTTACCAGACATCCAACAGCAGACCTTCTTGAATGGCTAGCATGTGAGAAAACCAGGTCATCTGAGATTTAAGAATTGATCAGGATGGGGGTCCTATTGCACAATTATTTAAAAGCTCTGGTCCACATACAGTATTTTATATGAGTGCAAACCACTGTGAGAAACAATCCTGAAGAAAGAGCATATGGTAGAGACTACCAGTCTGTGTTTATAAACTGCAGGCTAAGAAAAAAAATGGAGGCAGTTAAATTAGATCTTTTAAAGGTTTTGTAGGCATCAAGCAAATATGCTCCTGGATGAGGTCGAAATTCATCAGTGACACCTAGGAACAACATGAGATAGGTAAAAATCTATTGTAAAAAGACCACAGTTATTATAAAGGAAGAAAAGAAGAAAGTCAGATGAAATAATGAATAATTCCTCTATCAGTGAAGATACTAGAAACAGAAACAATATGTGAAACAGAAACAGTATGTGAAACAAGTGGAAGGAATAAAAATCTTGTGTTCTGGTCAAGGGATTGAGACTACTTCTACTAGAGTGGATACCAAACTCTCTAGCAACTGCTTTTTTCATCTGCAGAACTGAAGGTGACAGTTTCAGAATACTGGGCATGCTGCAATGAATAAAAGACTTTTCTAATAATGAAAAGGGAAATCTTACTGCTTTCTACAGCTACCTAGTGGGATGATACAGATAAGATGGAGCCAGACTTCTCAGATGTGCACAGTGGAAGAAAAAAAGGTAATGGACACAAATTGGAACACATGAAATTCTGATTAAATATTAGGAACTATTTTTTCCAGAATTACAGTAGTCAAGCATTGGGACAGGTTGCCAATGAGGTCAGGAAATCTCACTTCTTGAATATACCCAAAACTGAACTGTTCAAGGCTCTAAGCAACATCATCTAATTGGTCTGGCTTTGAGAGGGGAGGTTGGACCAGCAATCTCCAGAGGTACTTTTTAACTTAAACTCTTCTACAATTCTATGTGAGTCTGTAGGTATAGGTGAGTTTTGCAGTTGGTCTCCAACCAAGATAATTTTGTTATTATCCCAGCCAGAAAATGTGATCCTGTCAGTTTTCCCACTGGATGGGAAAATTTGGATGAATACCAAATGCTGAAGATGCTGAAAATTAATTAAAGTGCAGACAAGTTAGGTAGAGTAAAACATGTAATCAAGCAAACCCTGGTGAAGGGACCAGATGACTTTGGGTATAAATACCTGACTGACATCCTTTAGTGAGTCCCACAGTGATCTATAAAATAAGGTCTCAGCTGGCAGGACACAATCTACCCCAGTCAAAGATGCCACTTTACATTTGTTTGTTTGTTTTTAAGGTGTTCATGAACGCTTAGAAGCTGGTAATGGACTACACAGCCTCTTCTGGACAGCCTGTTCCACTGCTTGACAGTCTTCATGATGGGGAAGTTTCCTCTTATATCCAGTCCAAGCCTCTCTTATCTGAACCTATGCCCAGTGTTTCTCATTCTCCTACAATGCAGCAGTGTGAAAAGCCTGGCTCCATGTAATAAATAACCTCCTTGTAGAAACTGGAAGACTGTTAGACGTAGTAAATATTGGAGGGCTTCAGGTCCCTCTGAGGTCTCCTCTGCAGGCAGAAAAAGCCTCAGTCTCTTCTCATATCACATGTGTTCCAGCCCCCTCACCATCTTGTGACCATCTGCTGATCTTAATTATCTTTGTTCCTGTGTTTCCTGTGCTGTGGAGCCCAAAACTGGACACAGTATTCTATATGTCATCTAATGAATACGAAGTGGCAGGAAATAATCACTTCCCTGGATCTACTGGCTATATTCCTGCTAATACAGCCCAAGATGCTGTTGGTTTCTTTCTGTCAGGCACATTTTCGGCTTGCTGTGGTCTCAGTTCAGCAAGATTCCCAAGTCCTTCACCACAGAGTTAATCTTCAGCAATCACAGCAGCCCAGTTGTGCAACCACATCTCTATTCCTATGATACTGCAGCTCATCAACTGCATGTGAAGATCTAGTTCCTCCCACTTGTTTCACAGGGTGTTTGTATTTGTGTACATACACTTGAGGTGGGTTTTTCTTCACCCTGTTTTATCATTTCTGAGGTCTCATTTTTTTTCTGTCACCTTGCACCTTTTGCTTTCCATCACTGTTGACTTTACCTCATGTAAAATCTCCCGCCTTTGTTATTCCTAGTTGAAAGTATTTCTCAACGGGTTGGCCAGCCTGATCACAAAGATACTTTTGTCCAGCTTTGCCAAGTAGACCCTGTTTCTCCCCAGCATTTCCTCATCCTCTGAGAGAGACCTACAGTTGTCAAAGCCAAACCCCTGTCACCAGGACTGTCTGTGCACAATCAAGTGTTGACTCACAGGATCCATGCCCTACTCCTAAGCCTTGTCCTTGCAGGATCAATGAGAACACCACCTGGGCCCTCATGTCCTACACCTTCACCCCCTAGAGTGATAGTCACTCTTGACATGGTCAAGGTCTCCCCAGTAGTATCATTGGTGTCCACATAGATAATCAGCATGGAATCATAGTCTGAAGGTTGGACAGGCTTCAGCAGTCTCCCTACCTCAGATCTAAGCCCCCAACAAACAGCAAACATCCCTGCATAGCAAGTCAGGAAATGAGATAGTAGCTTCCAACCCCCAAAGGCCATAGTGTCCCGCTACTGTCACTTGCCATGCTCCACTGTTTCTGCTGCATGTTTCAGGCTTAGCTGGCTCTGAATGCTCCCCAGACAGAGCTTGCAGCCTCTTGTCTGTGGTCACAGACCAAAATCTACTCTTCAGTTGCAGATCTGCCAATGGAGAAAGAGTCGTCTTCTTGCCAGAAGCCACTATATCCAGCATTCCTGGTCCTGGGAGTCTCCAGTGAGCACAGTCTCCAGATGGTCTTCCTTCTGTCCATTATAGGAGTTCAGGCTTCTCACCTTTGCAGTGTCTCTGTGAAGATCTTGTCAATCTTTTTTTCATCATCCCTTGTGCTATGCAGCCTTCTCACCACCTCCCACAGCTCCTTAACTTCAATAGAGCTTCTCAGTCACAGCACACCTCCTACAGGTATGGGTGCTGCCTTCACCTGCTCCAGCTTCAGCAAGGGGACCTGGACACAGACAGAGAGTTTCATCCTTCCTCAGGAGCCCAGTCTGGGCCAAGACCTCTGATGTGCCTGGAACAATTGTTCAGGTTGGTGCTGGGGACAACGCCTGCTGACATGTCACCACCAATGTTGAACACTCACACACTGCCTTCAGCAGAGTTTCTGCTGCTTTGAAGAGTGACGCTCTGGGCCTTAGGCTTGCAGTCCAGCAGTCATATAGCTCTCTCCCTAGCAATAGTTCCATGACTGCTTGAAACTCCCTGATTGGGAGGGAGCTTTTCCGACCTGCAACCTGGGTCTGAGGAGCCTTGAACTTGTTCCAAGAAGAACTAGAAGCAGACCCCAGAACTCTTGCCCAAACTGCAAGCACCAGCAGCCAGCAACAGTCCAAGCAGTGTCTGAGGCCCCTGCCTGCATCCTGCCCACAAACTGCCTGTCCTGAGTTCACAGCACTCCCAAAGGCCAGTTAAATAGCAGATGGAGGCTGGGCCCAGGTGCCTGCCACCCACCCCTTGGTGGACTTCCTACCACCCACCACCTCCCTTCTGAGGAGACTGGCTTATGTCACCTCACTTTATTGTCTCTCAATTTTCCTCTCTTGCCACTAATGGGCCATGGTTTCCTTCTGAGCTAATTGGTTTTTGATGTGCTAACCTATTGTCAACTCCATCATCACTGGCCATAAAATGATATACTACGGATTCTGCTGGCATGACAAGTTCAGACTATGTTTATGTTAGGATCATTTTGCCTGAAAAAAAATGTGTAGTGATTTTTCTAAAGCCCAGCGTTGCTCAGCATACTGTGTAAGGCCTTTGCCACCCACCATTCACAAGTGCATTTCCTAGAGGGTTCATTAGTGGGAGGATTCATACAACAATGAAAAGCTGATATCCAAGAGACTAGGCACACATGGCCTAGTTCCATGGGGAAACTCCACACTGATCTTGAGAGTGGAGCAGCTGCAAATTCCTGATCTATGACAAACGTAATCATTTCTACTTTCCCATCTTCAATGTGACTGTAGATTATTCTTCATGTATAATAATCACAAATCAAATTTTGATTCTTTCTGACACTGTTGCCAGAATGATACCTAGAGAATTTCACAGGTGAGTTGTGTGCTGGCTACAACCATGTATCTTCCAGCTTTCTGTTTGTTTTCCTAGCCATTTTAAATGACTAGTATTTACATTGAAAGCCTCTTCCCTCTATTAGCCTTTCTTTCACAACAAATCCTACTGCTATGCGTATGATGAAACTCTTGAATCATAAGCTGTAATACACAGATTTTCCTGGAGAGATTGTACCTTTAATAACAAACAAATTATTCAAACCATGCACCACATGTGAGTTGCATTATTTGCTGCCTTACTCTTTGTGGATTTGGGTGTTGGGATGGGATTTTTTACAGTCTTTTCAATAAAGAATTAGGGTGGAAATCCATAATGCTCTGAAATTCTAACAAACTCACATACTTATATTAACATTAGAGACTGCATAAAAATCAGAGCAGTGGAGAACCTGTGTCACTGTCTTTTCCTGAACTGAGACACCAGAATCGACTTTTAAATACTAAGACTTCCTTGAAACATTCATGGAAATATAATTTATTTATTAAGAAAAATAACTAATGCTATACAAATACACATTTTTATTAATTAATACTGTTTCATTCTGATCTAGCATTACAAATTACAGGATGCCTTGAGATACGGTTCAGATTTACAGAACTGAAACAGTGGTCAGTTGATGCAAGCCTTTTATTGGGTGTGCATGGTCCTCTGTACTGTTGTGAAAAGAGTTCACATACACATTGCAAGCTTTCTCTGGAGCTGTATGATCAGAAAACTTGTATTTAACCTTTAAATTCCTTGCCAGCGTTTTTCTTTTGTTCTTGAATTCCAAAATAGTTTTTGTATATTTGTTAATAGTGGTGACAGCTGCAGCCATACAGCAAGCAAAGGAAGCCCACGCGAGGCTATAAACAAAAAGGTTTATCAGAAATTAGCAGAACATTTTCATACCCAAGTCCTTCAATTTTATTTTTGAAAACACTGCATGCATATGATTGTATCAGTGTGTGTCAGGGAGAGGACCATAGTTGGGGAGAAAGAAAGATTCTTGGTTAATGACCGTCTACATACCTGGCTAACGTAGTTGACCTCTACATATTGGTTATAATATTCACATTTAACATTCCTGTTTATGAAACCCTACCTCAGATTTCTGTTTACTCTACTTAAAGCTTAATATCGGAAAGGGGAACTATAAAAAAAAGAGGATGCATAAAAAATTAAAAGGTGCAGTTATTGAGGCTACAAATCTCACAGGTGACAATGAGAAAAATGTGTGCCAGTTATCCAAAAGGGTTAAAAAGAAAAGAGAAGGCACAATTGAATAGCTAGCTAAAAAAGGCACTAAAACGCATTCCTGAGAAAATACAAGTCCTGACTAAACAGAGAGAAAAGAACATGAACTCTGAAGTGTTAGAAGTAAAATCATAAGAAGACAGAACTAAAAAATGACATTGAGGTACAATTTGCTAAAAATGTGTGAAACTTCCAGACTACTGAATTGGCAATGGGTGCTGAAGGTATAAAAGTAACATGTAAACATATGGCCACAGCAGAATGAATTGGAGTTCACAGTGGAGGAACTTACTCATGAGAGCCTTTCTTAGCATGACAAGGTCATGATTATCTAACAAAAACATGTGCTTTGGTGGAGAAATCAATTTAAGAAACACCTGCTTATCTCTCCTTTCCCTCAGAGCTGTTTGTTCCCACATCCTTGCTGTAGATCAACAAACTCATTTAGGCTTCTTAATAACTCCTCTTTACTTTTTTTTTTTTTTTTTTAAGCATTATTTGTAGCCAGGATTGGTTTCCAGGGTGATCAGACAACCAGATGTGTTGACAGAATTTGAGGATGGTGGAGTATGGCACATAGATGTGAATGACTCCTAGAAGTGGGGAGAAGGGGAGCAGCTTAAACTATCTTTGCTCCTAAAGTCAGTCAGACTACACCCTGACTAACTCTCAAGTGCAGAGAGCTCTTATAACAGAGATAGAAAGAATAAAGGAAGATCACCAGAAGCAGGTAGATTTACCTCCGCACTCGAATGCAGCAAAAATGGGAAAGCAGGCCTACCAGTGGTGGTGTGTAACCTGTGGATTAAACCAACCACGGTAGAGAAGAACTGAAGATTCAGACTCTGGAATAAGATAAAACTGACAGGTGTGCAGTAGTCCTGACTCATGTAATAGGCATTTTTGGCTGAATAACTGAAACACAGTAGCATTACTAGACAAATTGATAGAACTGATATTATGAAGGACAGTTTTTGTTGAAGGTGTTTTTCCTAATCCATCTGTTGAAGCCCTTTGAAGGACTCAGTCACATGAGGGTGAGAAACTGATTTCAAGAAAGCTTCTATAAAGGCCTCTTAGCAAAGACTGAAAGAAATTAATCTCTTATGATCAGATTCTTTTGTAGATCAATACTGTGTTAAAAGAGAAATATCAAAAGACAGAAGTAAATGGTTTCCTTTGACAATGAGAGAAGTATATCACTGTAATTCTTCAAAGTTTTTGCTAGAAATTTTTCCTTTTCCATGAACAATTTGGAAAAAATGCAAAGTCCCCCATCTGACAAGAGAGAACTGAGGAAGGAAGTGAGTGAAGTCTTGCCATTGAGAGTCAGAGAATAAAGGGCAGTTTGGCTGCAGTGAAAACTCAGCTTCAAGAAGAGGAGTGTTCAATTTCAATTCTGCCCAAAGAATAACAAAAGGGGAAATCAAACAGATTGATTCAACAAAGAAGCAAACTAAAGCAACCAGTCATTCATCTGCATAAGAGAAATGCCGATAGAAGCTCAGGCTGGATTATGAGTTTTCCTTTTACTACATGGAGTATCCTGTATGAGGTGTGTATGGGAATTTAGTACATGACAGGTCTTTAGAGAGAAAATGTTGTCTCTTGATGTGACGATGCCTCAATCTGATAAACACAAGGAGAGTGAGAGATCACCAATAATAGAAAAATATTTCAAACTCTAGGAAAGCTGCTGAAGAAAAGAGAGATACGGAGGGATTTATTAAAGAGATGTACAGGGATACCACAGAGTGAGTCTACCTATCATTAGTAATTCCAGCACTGTAAAGGAAAAAGAAAGGTCTTCATGCTTCCTAGGCCAGGTGGAAGAAAAACCCTGGCCACAGCAGCTGGATGCGAGGACAGAGGAGGAACAGTGACAGCTGCTCTATAAGGTCTGGTGATTGGGATGAAAAGCTGCTGCCATGGACCAAATTCTTTGGGGTTTTTTGGCTACTGAGGAGATCATTATAAGTCCCAATGTAAAAGTGGCAAACTCTTTGCCTGTGTCTCTTCCTGCCCATGTGCCTGTCATGGTCTTGGTGACATTGTTGGCCACAAGTGGGTGCTGAGGTAATTAGAAAAGGAGTGTCAGTTATAATCATTAATGCCCCTTTTTTTGGCATCTATTCTCTTTCTTCATGTCAAAGACAAATAACTTCAACATCCTTCCTCTCTCACCATCAGATAAGATTCTCACATACAGTCAATGGGAGAGCAGCTAAGGAGACTGAAGGGTTCATACAACAGGAAAAGAGATGCAGATGTAGGTTTTCAGAAGAGAGACAACATTATATATGAAAAAAGGTAAGAGGAAAGAAACTAAGAGAGGCAGCTGGGAGGAGACAGTGAGGTACCTGTATGTATGTTTTGCTTTATTTTTAGATTACTATCAAACAGCGTGATGCAGCTGACTTTAGGCTGAAAAAAAGGAAAGAAGAAACTGAATCTTGACAGAAAAATGAATTGATTAGAAAACAGGCACCACACAGACCATCTCCTCAATGTCTTCCTGTATGCAGGCACCAATGGCTTGGAAAGTCTTGTGTTGGTAGAAGGGTTTCTTTGGACATTCAATGGCCCAGGCTGCACTGAATCATTAGAGGGCACTCATGAAATCCTGAGTGTGTGCCACATGATGAAAGTCATTAGTCCAGGTGCTCAGAAGAAGGCTGGCTGTAGTAGCAGCAGTGATGACAACAGTGATGAACACGATGATGGTGACAATAGTGGCATCAGTGGAGTTGTGTCAGTAACAGCAATAGTGACAGTGATATGATTCTTCTCCTCCCAGTAGGATGGAAAGGAGGGAACAGGCTTCTTAGTACCAGTCTGCAATTTTCTGTTTCCATTCCCATAGGAAGGGGGAAGCAACAAAGAAACACTCCCCCTCTTTCTACTGACCACTGTTCAGTGAAAAACATGAATGAATGGAAGCAGTGAGAGTCAAAGAAGCAAAAAGTATCTAAGTTTGAAAGGAGAGAAGAAGACAGTATTTGAAGATCCTGCACATTCCTATGATACCCACTGAGGGTATCCAAGTAGCCCCTGGACATTGTCCAGGATGTTGTCTGGATATTTGGTATTGGACTTTCTCAGACCAGTTCTTCCTGACAGAAGGGGGATCACTCTTTTCACTTCCAGCAAGTGTGTGACATACAGAGGATGGGCTACCTCATCTGCTGGACAAACAGGATGAAATACACCATTTGTCATGATCTGGTTAATCTCCAGCTTGGGAGTACTGACCAGGCCCATCCTTCAGTGATCTGAAACCACTAGAGAAACATCTCCATTTATACACATGTAACAATAGCTTCAAACAAACCACTGCGGTTTGGGAAACAGACTCCTGGAAAGATTCAGAGCAATATACAGTGACCTTTGAATGAGATTTGAGTTCTTAGGAAGGTGAAAAGCAACAGAACAAAAGACAAAAGAAACACCTTATTTCACTGCAAAAATCCCTAGGAAGTCTGCATCATAAGTTCTTGTTGGTACAATAAAAGTAGAAAGAATAAGTGACAATGAGCTGTGATCTCAGCTGTCAGAGCACATATGAAAGAGACAAACAGCTTGAGCTCTGCTCTACTGACCCAAAATTTTGGTCCCGATTGACTTTTGATTTATGCTCCACATACAACAACCTGAAGCATATATCTGATAAGGAAAAAAATCAGCCTAAATGGCTAAAGCTGGAAGAGTTTTAAACAACTTATGCAAGGTAGATGTCCTGGGAAATGAGGGTACTAAATCTGGGTCTGATGTGTATGGAGAAGAACCTCTGCTTCATGCAGAGCAGTTGGAGGTCTCTGTACTGTCTAAAGGATGGCGAATGCAAAATTCACAAGCTTATACATTCTATGCAATAATAAAATAACTGAACTTGGAGAAAAACAGCTGCATCCCCAGAACTGAAATAAGGTAGACACATTCCTTATAAATTACGTATGCATTCCTTGAACATAGGGTGAAGTGACTGAAATGTAATGGAAGAACCAAATATAAATAGGTACCAATAGGACCAGCCATAATCCCATGTGTGAGGTCTCCAGTCTTCAGGACCAAGATTCACAGTCATTTGAAATACAGTTGTGTACATCATGTGAGCAACCATGCCCAGGAGACCTAAAAAATACAATATCATAAGAACATTAGAAAATGTAAATTGAGGGCATTCTTCTTTCTCAACTTTTTGCAGTTGTGCCTTGAGCGCTTGAAGAATATTTTATATCTAAATTCTATAAATCACTCAAAAATACTGAGCAATATAAACTGTGTTTATGTGTTTTGCATTTGCCAATACAGTCACTAATACAGTCCCTTGACACCTACTCATACGCTAGAGGAATCTAGGGGAGCAATGGGACATGCAGCCCATGGATTTTAAAAGGCAACAAGTTGATTTGCTCTCGTCCTCTGAGAACTTCTGAGTAATTCAACCCTCAGCAGGGATCAGCTGTTGCAACAAAGTTGCATCACACAGGACATGTTTCCCAGTTTCCTATCCTTCCTGGAAAGATTTTTCAGAGGCATGGAGTCATATGCCCTTTCCCAGGGCCTTAATTGCAGCCAGATTTATCAAAGTTATGTAGGTGAATGAAAAAGTGAACAAACACTTAATGGCCATTAAAAAGCACTGGAAGTCTAGATTATGAAAGGGGCTTACATTTAATAATTTAATTTTCAAAACTGCTGCTAGGCTGCTGCCTAATCTTAAGGGTATTGGTTTTCCTTTAACAATTTATCTTCCAGTAGTGAACTTCCCTGTGAACATGTGTTTTTTTATTTCCAGCTTCACTGACAAATCCATAAATACCTTTGCAGTAATCAACTATACCACTGTCTAAACCAGATTAGCTTCTCAGAGCAGACGGTCCTCCACCAAACTCTCAAGACCCAATTTGTTAGGTGTTCCCAAAGTAGGTCCGTTTTCATTAATTCTTACAAAACTAGGGCGTAACAAGTCAGGGCTGATAATGACCTGCCTTCAGTAATCACTGGGAAATGGTCTTCCCTGAAGTACTGGTATTGCCTGAAGAGGCAATTAGGAGAGGCCTTTTATGTGGCACAAAGCCAGGAGGCTTCACGCTGTGAAACACCGCATTTGGTAGTTAGCTGGCACCCTGATAGCACATTCCTGAATAAACTGTATGGAGAGAGCAGCTTGACTGCCGATGTGGCGATTGGAGAATGGAGACCAGTCGTTCATCTCGCACCAGAGAGGTGGCATGTCATCGCTATTTTTGACTTACACCAGTGTCTGTCCTGAATCCTCCAGTGTAGCTGCCTAGAAACGCATACAAGTGGAGTGTGAACAGGAGCTCCAGCACAGGAGCTCTCCTCTTAGCTCTTGTACAAGGATTAAATTCTGAGTCAGGCTCAAATGTCAGCAGTGGCATCAAGGCAGTTTGGTGCCTGAGAAATGGTGAGAGCTTAACTAATATAGATAGGCAAGCACAGTCACATAAGGGTGACTGTCAATGTCCATTTTCAACAAAGGCCACTGAAGGCAGCAGGACAGCGGTATCAATAATGTGTATTTCATAGCAGTGGAGTTAACTAGCAGTGCACAGGTATTTAAGAGAAAACATTCACAAATTAGAATAATAGTTTCTGTAGAGTCAAAAGCTTAATGTGGGACATTATAAACCCACATAACTATGGTAAGAAAATTTCACACTGGTTTTGCCTTTAAGTCACCATGTTCTGCACAAGATAGAACATACATTTTAGGATTTTATTCAATCTGCGCTAAAGACTGAGGGAACTGAGAAGTCAACATTAGCTTTAACATGTTTTTTTTCAATAGCTAAATACTGTAACAGGTTTTTTTAATTGTGTGTTTTCAATATAGCTAGAATTATGCAGGTACTGTTTCCAGTAGCTGAATTTTAATTTGCATTTGTCTGCTAGAATAAAGAGCATAAGAAATCACATCTTCATTACAGATTAGGGCAACTAGATTTGGTTTATATCTACAAAGGATTTATACATGTTTAATAGCTAAAACAGATGCGCTTCCACTTTTTAATATTTAAAAAAATGTTACTAGTGGAAGTAAACAGAACATCCAGGAAAAGCTTGCTGCTTGCTGTGTAAGCCTTCTTAATACTGTACATGCCAAAACCAAAAAGATTATTAACAAAAGTGAATATTTATGATTACTGGGAGAAGGAAAATCTGCTAATAGTGGGCAAAACTATCTAAAGAGTTGAATAAAGCTCACTATTTCTTTGGAAATAGACATGACAGTGGATCATGAGGTTTGGTGAGATACAGGACAAATAGGGGGGTTTTTAAGTAATTAGTAGAACTGGTGATAATAGAGATTTTTAACTAGTTGAACACCTTTCAGGAAAGTCATTCAGAAGAAAGGAGATATTCCAGCAAGTTCTCAGAGTTCACGGGCAGCAAAGTCTGGGAACTGCTCTCT